>NW_007726706.1:220460-226240 GCF_000696425.1 Galeopterus variegatus | reverse complement strand
AGTATTTTATTGGGGATTTTTGCATCTGTATTTGTCAAGGATATTGACCTGTAGTTTTCTATTTTTGATGTATCTTTGTCTGGTTTTGGTATCAGGGTGATGTTTGCCTCATAGAATGAGTTTGGGAGAATGGCCTCTGTTTCAATCTTTTGGAACAGTTTGTGGAGAAGTGGTATCAGTTCCTGTTTGAAAGTTTGGTAGAACTCTGCAGTGAACCCATCCGGTCCTGAGCTTTTCTTTGTTGGGAGCCTTCTGATAACAGCTTTAATCTCTCTTTTTTTTTTTCCTTTTTGTCTTTTTTCGTGACCAGCAACGGGATCGCAACCCTTGGTGTTGCTCCCGCCCCTCGCTCAGCCAGTGAGCCGCCGGTCTGTACGTGGGATCCGAACCCTCGGCGGGAGCGCCGCCGCGNTTTGCCTCATAGAATGAGTTTGGGAGAATGGCCTCTGTTTCAATCTTTTGGAACAGTTTGTGGAGAAGTGGTATCAGTTCCTGTTTGAAAGTTTGGTAGAACTCTGCAGTGAACCCATCCGGTCCTGGGCTTTTCTTTGTTGGGAGCCTTCTAATAACAGCTTTAATCTCTCTTTTTTTTTTTTTTTTCCTTTTTGTCTTTTTTCGTGACCGGCAACGGGATCGCAACCCTCGGTGTTGTGCCCGCACCTCGCTCAGCCAGTGAGCGGCTGGTCTGTATATGGGATCTGAACCCTCAGTGGGAGCGCCGCCGCGCTCCCAAGCGGTGCACTGTAGCAGTGCACCACCAGGCCGGCCCAAGCTTTAATCTCTTTTATTGTTATTGGTCTATTCAGATTTTCTACATCTTCTTGCCTCATTTTTGGTAGTTTGTATGTGTCCAGAAATTTATCCATTTCCTCCAGATTTTCAAATTTGTTGGCAAATAGTTGTTTATAGTAGTCTCTAATGATTCTTTGTATTTCTGAAGTACCAATTGTAATATCACCTTTTTCATTTTTAATTTTTGTTATTTCGGTCTTCTCTCTTCTTAGTTAGCCTTGCTAAAGGTTTGTCAATTTTATTTATCTTTTCGAAAAACCAACTTTTTGTTTCATTGATCTTTTGTATTCTATTTAATTTAGTTCTGCTCTGATCTTAATTATCTCTTTCTGTCTACTAACTTTGGGTTTGGATTGTTCTTGTTTTTCTGCATTGTTCTTGTTTTTCTAGTTCTTTAAGGTGAAGTCTTAGGTTGTTTACTTGTCATCTTTCCATTCTTCTGAAGTAAGCATTTAATGTGATAAATTTCCCCCTTAGTACTGCTTTTGCAGTATCCCACAGGTTTTGGTATGATGTGTCATTATTTTCATTAGTTTTGAGAATTTTTTTTATTTCATGTTTAATTTCTTCTTGGACTTATGTGTCATTAAGTAGAATGTTGTTTAATTTCTATGTTTTTGTATAGTTTCCAGAGCTTTATTTGTTTTTGATTTCTAATTTTAACCCATTGTGATCTGAAAAGATACATGGAATAATTCGAATTTTTCTGAATTTGTTGAGACTTGCTTTGTGACCTAACATGTGGTCTATCCTGGAGAATGTTGCATGTGCTGATGAGAAGAATGAATATTCTGAGGTTGTTGGATGAATGTTCTGTAGATATCTGCCAAGTCTAATTGGTCTAAAGTGTTGTTTAGATCTTGTGTTTCTTTATCGATTTTTGCCTAGATGATGTGTGTGGAGTTGAGAGTGAAGTGTTCAGGTCCCCTGCTATTATGGTATTAGTGTCTATTTCATTCTTTAGGTCTAATAGTGTTTGCTTTATAAATCTGGCAGCTGCAATGTTGGGTGCATATATATTTATGATTGTTAGGTCTTCTTGATGGATCAATCCTTTTATCATTATGTAGTAGCCATCATTATCTCTTTTTATGGTTTTTAGTTTAAAGTCTATTTTATCAGATATAAGAATAGCTACTCCAGCTCGTTTTTCATTTCTGTTTGCATGGTAAATCTTTTTCCATCCTTTCACTCTTAGTCTGTATGTGTCTTTACAGGTGAGGTGGGTCTCCTGTAAAGTATATGGTTGGGTCTATCTTTTCAATCCACTCAGTCAGTCTGTGTCTTTTGAATGGGGTATTTAATCCTTTTACATTTAGAGTTATTATTGAAGGGTGCTGATTTACTCCTAGCATTTTATTGATTTTTGTTTAGATATCCTAAGTATCTTTTGTTCCTTTCTTTCAGATTTTCTGTTTGTCTTCTGTATTTGTTGGTTTCTTGAGGTTGTAGGTAAACTATTTTTTCTCTTTATTGTAAGTATTTTTGTTTTCCTTGTGTGTGTGTGTGTGTTTTTCTTGAGTGTTCATGGCTGTTATGGTTATTTTTCAGGTACCAAACCCAGTACTCCCTTGAGAATTTCTTGTAAAGCTGGTCGTGTGGTAGTGAACTCCTGCAGTTTTTGTTTGTTTGAGAAATATACTATTTGTCATTCATTTTGGAAGCATAGCCTTGCTGGGTAAGGTATTCTTGGCTGACAGTTTTTGTCCTTTAGTATTTTGAAAATATCAACCCATTCTTTTCTGGATTTTAGGGTTTCTGATGAAAAGTCTGATGTTAGTCTGATTGAGTCTCCCTTATAGGTTACTTGCTGCTTCTCTCCTGAAGCTTTTAAGATTCTCTCTTTGTCTTTGAGTTTTGCCCGTTTGACTATAACATGTATTAAAGAGGACCTTTGTGGGTTGAAAATGTGTGGGGGTCCTTGGGCCTCCTGAATCTGAAGATCTGTGACTTTCCCTATACCTGGGAACTTTTCTGCTATCATTTCATTGAATATGTTTTCAATGCCATTTCCTTTTTCCTTCCCTCCCGGAATGCCCATGATTCAAATATTTGAGCCTCAGGGTTTTCCGTTATCTCTCTTAGATTTTCTTCAATTTTTAAAATTCTTTTTTTGGTTTTTTGGTCCTCCTGTGTTATTCCATCTTCATGGTCAGAAATTCTCACTTCTGCTTGTTGTAGCCTGCTGGTCAAACAGCCCATCTTCAAGGTCAGAAATCCTCTCTTCTTGTTCTAGCCTGCTGCTTAAGCTCTCTGTTGTTTTTTTTATTTCATTGAATAAATCCTGCAGCACCACAAGCTCTGCTACATTCTTTTTCAGGGTATTGATTTCTTTATGCATTTCTTCTTTCAGGTCCTGTTCATTTTTTCTCATTTCATCGTGTTGTCTAACTGAGTTTTCTTGTATCTCATTTAGTTTCCCTAGAATTGTTGCTCAAAATTCCTTGTCATTCATTTCAAGAATTTCCTGTTCTATCAGATCTAGAGCTTGAGAGTTATTTTCCTTTGGGGGTGATGTACATTCCTGATTTCTCATATTTCTGGTATCTTTCCTTTGGTGTTTAGTCATTGTGGCAGGGGGCATCATGGTCCACTTGTTCCACCCTGATGTCTAGTCTGGATCCTGAAGGGAGTACCAATTCTGGGCAGGGAGGACTGGCCTGGGCTAGAGTTCCCATGGCACCTGCCTCTTCCTTTGCAGCTGACTCAGAGTGTGTAGGCCCAGTGGCTCTCAGGCCTTTCTGGATGGCAGGGACTGGCCTGGGCTGGGGGTCCCACGGTGTCTTCCTATTCCAGCATGGCTGATGAAGAGCACGTGGGCTCAGCAGCTCTTGCACAATGCTGGGTGGTGGGGACTGGCCTGGGCTAGGGGGATCCCATGATGACTGCCTGTTCCAGTGTGGCTGACTTGGGGCATGTGGGCCTGGTGGCTCTCAGGCCTCTCTGGGCAGCAGAGACTTGTTTGGGCTGGGGTTCCCATGGCATGTGGCCCCTGCCTGTTCCAGCATGGCTGTCTTGGGGTGTGAGGGCCTGGAGGCTCTTGGGCCTCTGTGGGTGGTGGGGACTGGCCTGGGCTGGAAGTTCCACCGTACTTGGCTCCAGCCTGTTTGGTACAGCTCTCGGGCCTTCTGTTGTTGCTTTTTAATAGTTGTAAATTGGTCGATTTGTGGGGGAGAGTCATGCTAGAAACTGTCTATTCTGCCATCTTGACTGGAAGCCTTGTTTTGATTTTTAATTTTACTGTGATGNCTTTGGTGTTTAGTCATTGTGGCAGGGGGTATCACGGTCCACTTGTTCCACCCTGATGTCTAGCCTGGATCCTGAAGGGAGTACCAATTCTGGGCAGGGAGGACTGGCCTGGGCTAGAGTTCCCATGGCACCTGCCTCTTCCTGTGCAGCTGACTCAGAGTGTGTAGGCCCAGTGGCTCTCAGGCCTTTCTGGATGGCAGGGACTGGCCTGGGCTGGGGGTCCCACGGTGCCTTCCTATTCCAGCATGGCTGATGCAGAGCACGTGGGCTCAGCAGCTCTTGCACAATGCTGGGTGGTGGGGACTGGCCTGGGCTAGGGGGATCCCATGATGACTGCCTGTTCCAGTGTGGCTGACTTGGGGCATGTGGGCCTGGTGGCTCTCAGGCCTCTCTGGGCAGCAGAGACTTGTTTGGGCTGGGGTTCCCATGGCATGTGGCCCCTGCCTGTTCCAGCATGGCTGTCTTGGGGTGTGAGGGTCTGGAGGCTCTTGGGCCTCTGTGGGTGGTGGGGACTGGCCTGGGCTGGAAGTTCCACCGTACTTGGCTCCTGCCTGTTTGGCACAGCTCTCGGGCCTTCTGTTGTTGCTTTTTAATAGTTGTAAATTGGTTGATTTGTGGGGGAGAGTCATGCTAGGAACTGTCTATTCTGCCATCTTGACTGGAAGCCTTGTTTTGATTTTTAATTTTACTGTGATGTAATAGAACTGTTTAATACCAATTCTTCGGCATTTGTTGGGACTTGGTTGGTAGCATACTCTATGGTCAATTTATTTTTTAAAATTCCATGTATGTTTGAAAACATGTGTATTCCTTCAGTCTCAAAGTTCTAGATATGTCCCTTAGTCAAGATTGTTAGTTAGTTGTCTATGTCATTCCCATATTTTTGTCTGCTTAATCTATGAATTACAAACCTACCAATTCTGAGAAAGGAATATTAATTTCTCCACTATGTTCACTTGTAAATTTCTTTTTGTTTTCTATCAATTATGTTTTTATATATTTTGACACTAAAGTTTTAAGTATATACAAAAGTAATCCATTTTTCTGATAAATTTTCCTTTAATGAGTGTCTAATGTCTTTTTTATCCTTAATAGTATCTTTTGCCTTAATTATTCTTTTGTATGATACTACTTCAACGCCAGTGGGTTATTTTGGTTAATATTTGCCTGGTATATATCTTTCCATCCTTTATCATTCATTTTTCTGTTACATTTTAGATACGTTTCTTATAAACAACATATAGGTAAATTCTTTCCTGTTATAGGAATTTTCATCTTGTAATTAATAAGGCAGTCTTTTTACATTTATTGTGGTTGATCAGGTTTTTCTTTACAATCATTCTCTTTAATTTCCTGCCTTGTACTGACTTGATGATGACTTTTTTTGTTTGCTTATTTATATGAAATATTTCACTCATGCCAATAAGAATAGAGACCAGTATGGGAACTCTGAGTACCCAGAACACAGCTTTATCAAACTATTTTTTATCTTCTCTTTGGAAGGTATAGATTCTGTTCCTATTTATTTTAGTGACAGCCATTAGCTTTTTAACATGCACCTGTGACCTGACCTCAGACAAGGACCTTAGAATGCTTTCATCCAATCTCTGTTGCCCATCCAACTTGCATGTAATGGCTTTCCAGTATTTTATTTGTAAATAATATTCTCCAAACTACTCATTATTTCTCTTTTTGCTATTTTGAGTCAATCTTTGTCTAGATTTTCCTATATGTTTACC
>NW_007726706.1:219700-220241 GCF_000696425.1 Galeopterus variegatus | reverse complement strand
GTGCACTGATGTATCTTTTTAGTTTTCTGCTATTGTCCTGCAGTTTTTGAAGCAGAAGCTGGCCAGCAAAGCTCATGTCTAAAAATTGAACATGTTTACTCTGCTGGTAGCTGCTCAGTTTTTCTTTGGACTTTGCCAGTAGCAGTTGAGTTTCGGAGTTTCTCCTTTGTACTGACTAGCCCCTACATTTGTGTGTGCTGAATAAAGACTATTCTTTCTTCAACCAAGGCCCCAAGGACCTTTTGTCCAGTTACCTAGCTCATAGACCTACATGTGAAGGGTTTGTAAATGGGCTCGAGGGGTCTGTGAGCTCCAGACCCAGCCCTAGCTCTACACAACTATAGTGTTTGCCCAATTCTGAGCATTTTATTTTTACTTTCTGCTGCTAGTGGCAAACTCTAATAGCCGCTTTCTGAAAATGTCTTTATTTCACCCTCACTCTTCAGTTGTAGTTTAGTTGATATAGAATTCTAAGTTGCTGGTTATTTTCCCTGGTTACTTTGAAGTTATTATTGCACTGTCTTCCAGCATTTAATGTCAC
>NW_007726706.1:213062-218950 GCF_000696425.1 Galeopterus variegatus | reverse complement strand
AATATGAAGAATGATTTTTTTTAATCGAGTCTGGATGATTCTCAACTACTATCATTCTGAATAGTCTTTTTTTCCATTATCTTTATTCTCTTTTTCTGGAATTCCTATTAGATATATGGTGGATTTTCTCTATCTGTCTTTTAACTTCTCTTTTAAATTTCGTGTTTTTAATATCTTTCAATCTGTTTTCTGAGCAATGTACTCTCACTGCCAAACTTCTCAGATTTGGCTTTCAGTTCATTAATTCTCTTTCCACCTTAGTATTTCTGCCCTTTTAAATACCTTTAATCATCCTAAACATGCCATGTTGTATTCCCTTTCAGATTATTTTTCAATTATTTTATATTTTGGAGTTCTCATTTTTATATTTGCTATTTCTGTTGACTTTCATTCCTAATAATTTCCTTGTGCATTTAATAATTTGGGATTATAAGAGGGACTTTATTTTTCTTTGGGAATCTGAGCAGCCTGAATTGTTAAAAAATCCCTTTAGAGGTGTTTTTGTTTGCTTCCTCTGTATACGCCAGAGCCCCAAAACTAATTTTCCATTATTTTTCAGCTCAAGGATTTCTCACACTGTGAATGTAGTGTAAAAAACACTCTCCAAACACACAGACTTGGGATGTTGAATTCTCATGGGAGAGTTATTTATTGATTTGGTCTTCTGTTTTTCCAGCTAAAGTCATGGCTGAGACAACTTCCTTATTGTCTCTCTGTCCTAGTGTGGAGTTTACTAGTCCTGGTTTTCACTGAGTTAACAAACCACCAAGGATCAAATTGCTAGGTAACCTGGTTGGACAACTCCCCCAATGGCTCATGTTCCTACCTTTGTGGCCCTCAGCTTCTGACAGGCACACAGCTGTAGATTTTTAAAAAGCTATTGTGTGTCTTATTCTGCATTTCTGCATGTTATTAGTGGGAGCTATGCAGGGTAGCCTAGTCTGCTATCTTGTAAAATCAGAAGTTCTGCCTCCTTTAGCTGTTATAATTGATATATATATATAGATACTGCTGTTTTCTTTTTCTTACTCAAGGTGTTTCTGTGACTACTCCAGGGCCTGTTTGCCATTCCAGAAGAGCTAATCTATCATAGGCCAACTCCAGCATGTATATGTCTTTTCTCACCTATTTTTCCCTCCGTGAGTTTCAAAGAATGGGTGTGGCAGGTGGGGCTGGATGAAACAGGGGACACTCTTTCACAAGGTTGGAAAGAATAAATTCTGTTACAGGGAAGCACTGCCGAGAATGGGTTTGCTCTCACTTAAAGGTCATTGGGTTCTCACTATGTAAGAAAATATTTAGTCACAAAACTCTGGGTTATTTTTTTCACTTAAATTGTGTGTCCATTCCAAGTGTATTTTATAACCATGAGTTTGCTAAGCCTCCTTTATTAAAAAATAACCAGGGATTCATATAGAGTGATATTTAATGAGTTAGGTGAAATGCCATTCCAATTCTTTTTCTGGAGTTTTGTGCTTTTTTTTTTTAACTTCATTAAGTTTGTCTGAGCATGCTAATTTTTAAAATAATATCCTTTCTCTCCAAATTTTGTTCTGAACTAACTGCCACCTCGTCTTTAATTTTTTTTTTTCTCTTTTGCAGGAAAGGGTGAGCAAGTTATGGAGAAAGTCACTTTAGGCTAAAGAAAAATTTCTGGAACATTACTTTTTAATTCAATTTCTAGTTATCAAAGAAAAGAAAATTTTTCTCTCTTAATGGTGGGCTTTACCTTAGTCAAAATCCTTTTCCCAAAGTTCCTCTACATTCTTATGGACTGATGAAGTGCGTCAGGGCAGGGGCTTCTTACCCCTAATACCATCAGTCATCACTGACATCCATTACCCCACCATAGTGGCCGCTGGTTAAATTGGGCAACCAAAAATGTGTTTCTCATTTCTGTTTCCATGACGTCTATATTCTGAATACTCTCTCCTCTGCTTCAGTGCCATTGTTGGGAGGCAAGAAATTCATTCACTGCTTATATAATATGTTGGTACATGAAAAAATAGACATACTGTGGGAATTTCTAAAGCTCTTCTTCCTGGACATACCACACCCCAATGGCTACTCTAGTTTTGCCACATTCCCCTTTTGCATCCAAAAAATAAGGCCCATGTCTTCCCTGATCAAAGATTCTACAGATTATAATAGTCCTCCCTTATCCACGGTCTTGCTTTCTGTGGTTTCAGTTACTTGTGTCAACTGAGGTCTGAAAATAGTAAATGGAAAATTCCAGACATAAACAATTCATAAGTTTTAAATTGCACCCCATTCTGAGTGGCATGATGAAATCTTGAGCCATCCCTTGGAATCATCCCCTTGTCCTGCATATTTATGCTATATGTGCTACCTGCCCCGTAGTCACTTAGTACCCTTCTCGGTTGTCAGATCAACAGATTGCAAGAAGAATGGTAAGTACAATAAGATAGTTTGAGAGCAAGGGAGAGAGACCACACTCACATCACTATTATTACAGTATATGTTTATAGTTGTTCTATTTTATTATCAGTTATTGTTGTAAATCTCTTACTGTGCCTAATTTATAAATTAACTTTATCATAGATATGTATAGGAAGAAACATCGTATATAGAGGGGTTGGTACTATCTGTGGTTTCAGGCACCCTCTGGGGGTCTTGGAGTGTATCCCTCACTGACAAGGGGAAACTACTGTATTTGGGATCTTTTGTGCTCTCCCCAGGATTCTATCTGGGGGGAGGACCAGGGCCCTTGTCTCTGAAGCTCACCGATGTCTCTTTCCTCTGGAATAAGAAGACTTCATCCTTTTCTACATGATAGCAATCTTCAAATATGAAAATAATTATCCGAATAAGCATTTTCGAGTGTCTATTTTTCACTAGACACTTTGCATTCATTATCTCTTAACCTTCACAACTACAGTTACCATCCCCGTTTGACAGATGAGAAAAACTAAAGCTTGGAGAAATTAGGAAATTTACTATTGGTTCCATAAATGAGCTGGGATCAGAATTAAGGTCTGTCTGGCTTCAGGGTCTATGTTCTAGATCTGCCTTATTTTTATTTATTTATTTATTTTTTCCTTTTTGTCTTTTTTTGTGACCGGCAACAGATCGCAACCCTCAATGTCGCGCCCGTACCGGACCGGGACTGGCAACGGGATCGCAACCCTCGGTGTTGCACCCGCACCTCGCTCAGCCAGTGAGCGGCCGGTCTGTACATGGGATCCAAACCCTCGGCGGGAGCGCCACTGTGCTCCCAAGCGGTGCACTGTAGCAGTGCGCCACCGGGCCCGCCCCTAGATCTGCCTTAATTGCTTAATCTTTGTCTTCATTTTTTAATCCTCAATCTTACCTTCTTTAAACTAAATGTCTTTTTTTTTTTTTTTGAGGGGGGATACTTCCACCACGAGTATGCATATTTTTATCTCAGTACTTGCCACATGTATTGAAATTATTTGAGTGTCTATTAATCAGGTCTCTGTACCTCCAGGGCCCAGCACAGTGCCTGGTATACTACAGAAATGTTCGTGGAACTGATACGATGTTTCTTCTATTGCTATTTATTTGTCCTGTTACCACCACAAGTGTCCTCCATCAGTCCCACTGTTGGAGAAGCTGAGAAGCACCATATCTTGGTGAGGAATGGTATCACAAATTGGGATTTGGGGCAGTTAGAGACTGCTCAGACCCTAAGATCTGCTACTGGGGGAAGTGCATTACTGAGTATGGTCTGATTCATTTGGACTTGTTTTGATCACCAAGGTGGGCCAGCACTTTGCTTCTTAAGGCATTTTGTCTTTGTAAGCACTGCCACAGGGCACCGATTCAGAAGTTGATAGATCGGTAAATAAGTAAGAAAGAACTCCCACAAACTTTGTTTGACTGACTGCTAATAATTGGGAAGCTAATTTTTTTTTAATCATGTAAAGTAGAACTTGATGTATTACTGAATCCAGGTTACATAGAAAATCAAAATAATTTCTGTCAAAATTCCAACTCTTATTTCAGTTTTAATTTTTTATCAAATCACTATGGGCACATGTTTATAGAAAATTTTAATAGTGCTTATAATGAAAACTACCACACCCTGTCTCTAAGTCCCACAACTCATTTCAACACTTTTATTATTTCTTCTGGTATATATCTGTAAATAGTATCCTTATGCTGTTAATTATTTACTTTTATTTTAAATGCTTTTGGTTTTTTTCTCTGGGAGAAGGGAATTTAGCTTTCTTAGACCACCTCCACACATACAGTTCCCCTCCCATTTTCTCACAGTATGGTCGTATCACACTTTTTGTTGATATCAGTGTACAGTGTTTGCATTATTAAGAGAGTGCAAATGTTACTCACAGTGGAGCCATATTATGCATTAAAGAAACTATTTCTTTCTTATACAACTTTTGTTTTCCCTAGAGTTAATAATTGTCTCATATTGTTTGCTTACTTTTCTTTATACCTATCACAAATTCAGCTCCAAACTTTGTAATTGAACTGTAAAACTTTGTTCGACTTGACAGATACAGCAGGTAATTCTTACCTGACCATATTGCAAGTCCAGTTGATTTTCAATGCATAAATTTTTTTTGTCTTATTTTTATAAAACTGGAATCATAGTTTGTAATTGTTTTGTAAGGGACTTTTTCACTAAGAAATGCATCATGAAGGTCTTTCACGTCTAAGACAACCTATTTAATGGATGCACAGTGTTCTATTGCATGAACATATCGTTATCAATTATACTAATTGCACATTGTGACACATTTATGCAGTTTTCAATTTTTCATTTTTATAAACAATCCTGAGACTCACACTCCTGAAGCTCAATTTTGTCTAATTATTTTCTAAGATAAATTCTAAGTGTAGACTTGCCAGGTCAAATTATATATAGATTACTCAAGATTTGATGCATATTTTCCTCCAGCTATTGTGCTCAATTTGAAAAATATTGCCAATTCTGGGCTTTATTATCTTAAACATTTTTGCCAAATTTTAATGTTGCCCATTTTAATGCTAATTATTTTAATTAGCATTTTGCTAATAACTCATGAGATTGTGAATGTTTTCATATGCTTACTTGATATTTTCATTCTAAATTTTGTGACTTGTTTGTTTATTTTGTTCCCCATTGTTCCTTTATATAAGCTCTCCACTTAAGTTTGGAATCATCGCCTTGTGAGATTTACTCTTTGCATCCTATGTCTTCCAGACCTTTCTTATGCCATTTTCATGATTTGTTTAACCATCCACCCATTCCTGCGTTTATCTAATATTTATTGAGCACCTATTGCAGTCTTCAAGGAACTGTGAACACCATAGACAAGACAATGTTACTGCTCTTATGGAATTTACCTTTGAGAAGTAAGAGACAGATATAAGCAAATAAGCAAAAAAAAATTAAAATATCAGATAGTAAGAGTTAGAGAGAGGTTTAAAACTGGGTAGTATACTAGAGGATAATTGGGTGACTCTGATTTAGCAGTTAAGAAAGGTGTCTCTGAGGTGGAAACTCGTAGCCTCGAACCTCTGAGTGACATGAGGGAGCCAGCTGCCTAAAGAACGACATTCTTTTTTTTTTTTTTTTTGGTCATAGAGCTCCAGATTAATTAAGATAAATGGTATTTTTTTTTTTGTCTTTTGTCTTTTTCCGTGTCCGGCAACGGATCACAACCCTCAGTGTTGCCCCCGTACCGGACCGGGGACTGGCAATGGGATCGCAACCCTCGGTGTTGCGCCCGCACTGCACTCAGCCAGTGAGCGGGAACCGGTCTCCACATGGGATCCGAACCCTTGGCGGGAGCGCCGCCGCGCTCCCAAGTGGCGCACTCTCCAGTGCGCCACCGGGCTGGTCCCTGTTATGTCTTCTTGATGCATCAGTCCTTTTATCATTATGTAGTGACCCTCATTGT
>NW_007726706.1:181681-212155 GCF_000696425.1 Galeopterus variegatus | reverse complement strand
GGAGCGCCGCCGCGCTCCCAAGTGGCGCACTCTCCAGTGCGCCACCGGGCCGGCCCAAGTCCTAGTTTTGTGAAACTCTTTTTGGACAATTTTGACCCACGACAAACACTCTTTTGATCTTATATAATCCTCATTGTCTGAACTACTTTTATTTGTCACTTATAAATTATAGTCTCACATGATAAGTTTATCTTAGGTTTGTTATGTTTTCTTTCTTAGATAAGCCTAAGGGTTTCTTAGGGTTAGGGGACTGCATCTTATATTTACCTGTAGTGACTACATTATCTGATGTACTCCAGATGCTCAATAGTTATATTTATGATGAATATATAAAATTAGAAGTCTCTTTCAGTCTTCAAAAGCATGTGAAAGAGCCATGGCATATGTGGACTTTGGTTCAAGTAGGCTAGAAATTTAAAAAGCTGCTTATTGCAGAATGTGAAATTAAGTAGAAAGCTAAGTCATCTACTTTCTTCTTGATGAAATCTGTATAAAAGAGTCAGTCAACAGAGGAAATAAATCTAGGCCCACAGTACAATTTTAATAACTGTTGTTTGAAAGGGAGCAGGTTACTACCACATGTGTGCACGTGTGTGCATGTGTGCGTGTATGGAGTGTTCATTTAACATCCCCTATATGCTTTAGTATATGTTGGTGGGTGGTGTAGGTGGAAAGTAAATATTTATATGAAAAAAAATGCTTTTATTCTTCAAAGATCATACAATCTATTGGGGAAGAATAAATATTAAATATCTGAGAGAGGGAGGAGGGCGGGAGGTGTTGGTGAAGGGCCATAATAATCATATACATTGTATATTGACAAAATAAAAATTAAAAAAAAAAAAAGCTGAAAAAAAAATTTTACTGAAAAAAAAATAAAAAAATAAATATCTGAGCTCATAAAATTGCTAGGAACCTCTAGAAACTTAAAAAACGTATGCAATAATTTAATCAACCTTTTACTTAGGGACCCAAGAGTGCTATGCATACAGCCAAGGATAAGGAAACAGATGGTTTACATACAGGCAGTGGCAGAAGACTAATAGCAGACAGATTGGTGTGCACGCATGTGTGTGTGTGTGTGTGTGTGTGTGTGTGTGTGTGTGTGTGTTCCGATGTATGTTGGACACACTAGAGACTAGAGCTGGAATTCTAACCAATTTCCTCTCACTCACCTTTTTACGATCCAATCCATCTGTTATTTGTGTCTCTGAATGATTTTCTGGTACTCATAACTCCAGGTTTAATAACCCAGAATCCCAGAGACCATTTATGAGACAAAGGTCCAGAAAAAAGGAGACCCCCAAACCCAAGATGCTTTCAGTACACAGAAGTGTGAAAACATGTTGAATGCTCCCACCCAAAGAATGAAGGTACTGAGCTCTAGAAATGTTTAAGAAATTTTTAGATTATTTGACTCATAAGTAGATAAGGATTGGTAAATGCTAACTTAGGTCAATGGAAAGATTAAATAAATTAAAAGTGAGGGAAATAGCATCAATGGAGAATAAGAACATGAAATAGATAAATAGCAGATAACAGAATTGTAATCAAGACTCTCCTGTCTGAGTTGAAAGCTCAGCTCAGAACTTAATAGTAGTATGATCTTGAGTAACTCACGCAACCTTTACATGCTTCAGTTTTTTTATCTGTGAAATGGGGATTCACTTAACAAATAACTATTGGGCACCTATGATGTACCATGCTCTAGGCACTAGGCAGCAGTTACCATCCTCAGAGGGCTGTTTTAAGTTAGTCCATGAATGTAAAGAGTGAAAACACTATTACCGTCACGAGATGCAGAAATAATTCCTTTTTATTTGTTATTTATTTATTTTCCATCCCCTCTTTTTTAAAGGGGGAGTGAAAAATAACACAGACTGCTGACTGTGGTAAGGAAAGGATGAAAGGAAAAAAGGAATGTGCTGGAATTGGAAACAGCAGAGAGAGCACTACCTGCTCCATGAATGTAGAAGCCCACGTTTGAAATGTACTTGGTTTCCCGTCCTCCAATCTTCCCTCATTTTGGTCTATCGACTTGTCTGCTTTGATGCTATATTAATTTTCTAAACATCACTTAGAGTTATGCCCACTTTCAAAAACTTAATGACTTCCAATGTCTTCAACCCGAACTAAAAATTTCTAATTTGGACACTGAAGATACTGTATTTATAAAATTACTTCTAACTTCCTTTCTGTTCTTATTTCTCATTCTCACTGATACCCTTATAGTTTGGGTCACAGAGCACAAAATGTTTTTGAATGGCCCTACAGTCTTTTAAATGGTAGTTGGTTGTAGTATAATCTATTGTCTCACTACTTTCTGTTTTGTGCAGTTTTGATACCACAGCTATTTGAGTTTATGAACCTTTCCATTTCCAAACAAGCTAACAACCTTCTTTGATCAAACTCACTTTACTTTTTCTTCTTTTTCTTGCCTTTAGAGGTAGCAGTGTACCTCTGAGACATTAGGGGCTTTGTTCCTTAGCTATATACTCTTGTTACTTGCCCTTCTTGGAATGATCTCCAAGTTTTGTCTCTTTGCCAAAATAATAACCATTCTTCCAGGACAAACTCAAAAGTCAACTTCTTCAAAGCCTTCCTGTCCATCCGGTCTTGGGTGAGATGGATCTATTCCACTTCAAAGTATGACTCTAGGGGGCTGGCCGGTTAGCTCAGCTGGTTAGAGCACAGCCTTATAACACCAAGGTCATGGGTTTGGATCCCTGTACCAGGAAGCCACCAAAATAAAACAAAAAGAAAACAAAGTATGACTCTAGGGGGCTGGCCGGTTAGCTCAGCTGGTTAGAGCACAGCCTTATAACACCAAGGTCATGGGTTTGGATCCCTGTACCAGGAAGCCACCAAAATAAAACAAAAAGAAAACAAAGTATGACTCTATCCAGATACCTTATATATATTATGAAATATATATTTGGTCTTTGTCCCTGTTTCCTGGCATAAACTCCTAAAATCCTAGAATCTCCAAAGTGCTGTCTTTTCGTGTGCTAATGAGTTGACCGATGGCTGGCAGCCCTTTCAGGGTGCTTCAGGATGGGAGCTGGTCCCCTGAAAAGACCAGGTTTAGGATGGGAGAGAGGCTGAAGGTTAAATTGATCACGGAGGCTAATGATAATCAATCACACGTATGTAACAAAGCCCTCATAAAAACCCAAAAAGATTGGGTTCAGACAGCGAACAGGTGGGGGTTTTCACATGTACTTGCCAGGAGGGTGGCGTACCCCAGCTGCATGGAGACAGAAGATCCTGTGCTTCTTAGCCTCCAGACCTTGCCCTATGTATCCCCTCATCTGGCTGTTTATTTGTATCCTTTAAAATACCTTTTGTGAAAAAACCCAAAAATAAATAAATAAATAAAATAAAATAAAATATCTTTTGTAATAAACTGGTAAACGTTAAGTTGGTGTTTCCCTCAGTTCTGAGAGCTGTTCTAGCAAATTAATCAAACCCGAGGGGGGGGGGTTGTGGGAACCTTGATTTATAGTTGGTAGGTCAGAAGTTCCAGAGGCCTGGACCACAGTCCACCACATTGGTCTCCTTTCTTGTGAGAGAATCCATACAATTGTGGGAGCAGGGCTGCTGGGTCCCTTTCTGGTCTTCTCCCTCTTTGTCTTGGAGTATCCTGTTGGAAAGGCTGCTAGAGACATCAGTGGTCTTGGGGACCGAGCCCTTACCTGTGGGATCTGACACTATCTCCAGGTAGATAGTGTCAGAATTGAATTGTAGGACACCCAGCCGGTACCCGCTGCAGAACTGATTGCTTGCTTGCTGTGTGGGGAGAAATCCCCACACATTTGGTCACAGAAGTCTTTTGTGTTGATTGCTGCTGAATAAGAGTATTGAAAAAACACTGGTTTGTTTATTCCTATATACACACTTATACGCTGGACTTCTTAAATGCCACCATAATCAATACATTTGTGTGAGTGTTTTAATGCTGCACATGCAAAGTCATTGAAGACATTGACCGTGTTCTATTATTTCTGTATTTTTACTGTATTCAGGTAGCACCTTGTGCATGGTAGCTACTCAAGAACTTAAAAAGAAATTTGTTGAATAAATGGAAGAACAGTGAAGTCCTGTGCGGAAATAGGCCATTTAGGTTTGTTTAAAGTCTGAGTAGTTGAAGAGAGGTTTGTTTCCATCAAGGCTTTTCACTGGATGTTCTTCTCCCCGCCCCAAACCTCTATGCAGAATAAGTCTGTGTTTAGAGTAATGTTATTTAAAGGTCACATTCATTAGCAAATAGTTAGTTTGACAAAAAAAGGGAACCTTTGAAATTAACACTGTTTACTGAAAGTAGAAACAAGTTCAATCAATAGCCCATACCCAGCCTGGTGAAGGGAACTGCAGTCATCCTGGCTTTTACCATTGCATACTCCTTGTGCATTACTTTTTATTTTATTTTTTGACACTTTACTGATTTTTTTTTTAAACCTTGACCGGATCTTTAGTCTGGGATGTACCTATTTAGTGTTAATTTGTCGTTGTCATGATATTCTGCTTTTAAAAGTTTTCTGAAAGTAGGAGATGGATTCTCAGGACCTTGTTTGATCTTCTCTTGCTGAGGTCAGCCACAGCCCATGGCATTGGCTTCCTTTCTTGTTAAGAGAATCCATTTGACTGTGGGAGCAGGAATGCTGGGTCCCCTGCTGGTCTTCTCCCATCTTTGTCTGGGAATATCCTGTTGGAAAGGCTGCTGGAGACATCAGTGGCCTGGATCTCCGATACCAAAAAAACTGCTCAGAGTCAAAAGCTGGAAAGAGGCACCTTTCTGACCTGAATGACGCCTCTGTGGTCCAGCTCCACTGGGAGAAGATTGTAGGTAGAGGATGACCTCAGGAGCAAAAATCCATCCCAGTAAGAGATTCACCCAACACAGAGACTTCTCCTAAGTCTTTTGGCTGGTGTTAGTTAACAAGGGCAGGGCGAATGTTGGAATAATTGCTAATGATCCTGTCCGGGGAGATCAGGATACCCGCCCCCAAATTAAAATACAATACACAGGAGCTGAGTATCAACCAGGATTGGACTCAATCCCTTGAGGGAAAGTGAGAGGATTTTAAACCGTTTCCTAGGATGGGAGAGGGCATACAGTTATGCCAAGAAGGAAGGTTCCCTTGGGGGAGATTAGTAATGGCCTCGGGATGTATGGAGGCTGTTATGTCCTCATGGGGTGAGAAAATGGATAGGGAATGAAAATGGCAAAGGAGGCTTCTTTCAAAGTACTTGCTCTGGAGGCTCTCCAATTTTTTCCTTCGCAAAAGCCTCACGATGCTTAGAGAATCCCACTTTGGAATTACTTCTGAGCTAGTTTATATTTACTATTTCACCACTCTCCAATTGCCCCTCATTTTTAACCAAAAAATAGTTTCCTGCTTGGTCAATCATCTTATTCATCTGACTTAGCTCTGGCTGATTTTTTTGGTTGTTTCCAAAAATGAAATTCACCCTCAAAGCTGAAAACTTGATGCTGTTGAAGCTCTTAAGAAATGTGCCATCAACTCTGAAGAACTTAAGAGGAGTTCCAGATACATTTTGGTTATTGAAAAAAATGCAACTCTCATTATTTTGCAGTCTGATCTCATGCATTTTTATATTTTCTTCTCTTATATTGGTTTAGGGATGAAACTCAGACCTATATAAAGTATTTCAAGTGCATTAAACAAAGAGCTGTGCTTAATCTAGCAATCTAACTAAATTTCTGCTTCTACAATATGTCCTTGAAAAGAAAGGAAAGAAAATGGAAAGATATATAAGAAAAAAATACAGGTGCATATAATTATAAAAGAGTGGTAGATACATACTTTGTGCTATTGTATGCAGGCTCAGCCAGTCTTTATATGTGAGTAGGTTACATTACAGCTTCGTTTTCTTCATATTGCTAAAGTAATACATACTTACTGTAGAAAGTTAGGAAAAAGAAAAGCAAAAGAAGAGAATTTAAAATCATTTGTAATTCAATCAACTATTCGAATTTTGATCTTTCATCTTTCTAGCCTTTTTTTGGTGGATTGTTTGTTTTGCGGCAGATTTAAGTCGTTAGTGTCTTTGTTTATTTTTAAAAAGATACCTATAGAAACTTCCATAAGACATGTAGATAATGTGTATTAACCACTGGTCAGCTCCCTCTTCCTTTCCTTATTGATAACCACTATCTTGATGTTTACAATGCTTATATTTTTTCTTCATAGTTTTATGACCTAAACCAATAGTAAATTTCCTTTTCTTCTCTATGATTATAACTATGGAATCATGGGTTTTAATTTACTCAAGTCCAGCTGTTATTCTTTGTGATGCTCAAATTTTCCTAAATATTGTCAGTGGAAGTTTCTTCAAGCAGTTCCTGTGATGTTTTAACACAACCCCAATAGCCACAACATTTCTTCGCTTTCCCACCCAGCAGGATTTTTCAGGCTCTCCTTGTAGGCTCTCTGCCTTGACCATTTCTCTAAAGATTCCTGGTTTCTGTTAGGGGTAATGGTTTTTATAAATCAAGACCTGGGAGCTCCATGAACTTTGTTGCTGAGGTGCTGATGTTTCTAGGTTCCTTCCGAGGACAGAACTAGGAAATACACACACATAGACATTACAGGTTCATACTGATATTTCAAATTCAAATTTAGCATTACTACTTTTCTTAAAGTCTTTGGCATTATATGTTTGGATCTCTTTTCTATCCAGCCTTTCTTGTGCATGTGTTAGACATGCTTGACAATTTACAAAATGATCACCATATAAGAAGAAAGTTCTGGAAAGGAAGCAAGACAATGCTTTAATGGTGACAAGCCCACACTGGTGTGGGAAAATGTTTGGGGTAAATGAAAAAAGTCCAGATCATCTCAGCATGAATAAGCAGAGAGTAGAGAAGGCTCTCTTCGTGATGAAGCTGGACTGGGCTGGGGGGAACGGGGCTCTCCTCCTGGGGTTCATGTGCCTGCCGATGGAGATCCTCAGGAGAACCCTATCAACCTAGTGAGCCACATCTCTGCCCTCCAGAGACAGGGATGTTTTTATTTTTTTAAATTTTAAATTTTTTTATATTTTAAATGTATTTGTTTATTATTATTTTACATTCTAAGATGTTGTGGAGCAGTTGGTGGAGGGGGAGAGGAGGAAGAGGAGGGGGATAGGGTGGGAGGAGGAGGGGGATAGGGTGGGAGAAGGAGGAAGGATGGGGGTGTGGTTGAGGCCTGTGGCACCTACTTCATTCTGGCAGGGGAGCCCAGGGGGCTTCCAGTGGTGGCTTGGTTGTGGCTGGGCTGGAGGCGGACTTCACGGGTGTGTGGCTGTGGCCCTCAGCCACCCACCACTGGGAGCCTGTGTGCTTCTGGCAGAGACTCTCTGGTTGTCACTGGACTGGATACAGACATTGGGGTGGCATGGCTGAGGCCCCCAGCACCCCTGACCTGGCTCGGGAGCCTGGAGTGCTTCCAGTAGTGACCTGGTGGTTGTCGCTGGGCTGGATGTGGATGTCAGGGGGTGTGGCTGAGGCCCCCAAGGTTTTCAATGTTGACCTTGTAAGCACTTCTGGATCTCGTGAGGTCTGGTACACCTGGGTTGTGTGGCAACTCTGGTCTGGGTCTGAGTGTTTTCAGCAAACTGCACCCCTGCAGTTCTATATTCCTGACCAGTCTACACAGAGTGGGCCTGTGCTGATTGAGAGGCAGATCACCTGTCCATGCTGTGCCCCAGTGATCCCCTGGTGGCCTGTCTCCTCCACTGCCCACACTCAAAATACTTCCCATGGAAAGGGCCATGTGCTGGTCCCTTGTGATGACTCACTGGCCTCTGAGTGGCTCCTTTTTTCAATGGTTGTGGCTCCTTGCTCCTGTGTGGGTCCACAGGAACCCTGTTAGTGGTCTTGCTCTCCTGGGGGCCACTAAAGCCCTCTTCTCCCCTGCTGCCTCCAAGCAACTTTATATGAAGGGCACGGCTGTGGCTTTTGCCAGCTCTTGCCCCATGTGTTCACCAGGGACAGTCTCGAAGTGATCAGGCTTGAAATGGTCAGAGGAGCCCTTTCTTTCTCTCATCTTGGCTTCTCCCGCCCTCATGAACTCTGTAGGTCTCTCCTCCTCTTCCCCTGAGCTCTAGTGGCCCCAGCTTGGCAGTGATTGCTTTTTAGTAGTTGTAGATTGGTTGATTGTAGGAGAGAGTGATGCTGGGTACCGTCTATTTTGTCATCTTGATCAGGAGTCTCTAAAATATAATTAGTTTTAGAAGCTGAGAAGTCCAAAGTTTAGGGGGTACATCTGGTGAGGGCCTTTTTGGTGGGGACTCTCTGCAGAGTCCTGAGGTGGTGCAGGGTATCAAATGCAGAAGATGGCAAGAGAGCTTGTTAACATGCTCACTTGCTGCTCCTATAAAGCCCCCCAGTCTCAGGAATGTTTTTAAAGAACACTGAAGAATATCCACATAGGAAAATCTTTTCCAACATTTTTCTCATAAATGTGAAATTTTCTTGAATACAAAAATAGGAAAAATTCCTAAAATGAAATTGTTGGGTGAATATGTATATTGAATTCTTTTTTTTTTTTTTTTAATGTGACAGGTAAGGGGATTGCAATGCTTGGCTTGGCGTCACCCACACCGCGCTCAGACAGTGAGCATGCCGGCCATCCCTATATAGGATCTGAACCTGTGGTGGGAGCGCCACTGCGCTCCTAGCGCCGCACTCTCGCGAGTGAGCCATGGGGCCGGCCCTGTATATTGAATTCTAAGATGAAATACTTATGCATATTGCTAAATTGCCCACCCAAATGACTACATCAATTTATACCCCTGCATAGGGTGTGTAGTTAGTCTAGAATTCTTTGATTGATGTTCTTATTGGGAACACTGCTTTCTTTTTGCCCATCCTTTATTTCTTTTGTGTGCCACTGTGATATATTTGTGTCTCTTTTAAGCAACAGATGATTGGATTTTATATTTTTCAGCCAATTTGCATTTATAGTTGTAACTTATAGCTGACCTTATTACTTTCATGAGGTGGAGTCTGAGGCAAAATCATTATCCTTGTCAATGTGTTTTGTAGCAAATGGCGATTTCTACCAGATTCTGAGATTAGGTGTTGTGTCCATCTCTTACTCAGGAATGCGTGGATTTTCCATTTAAATTGTTTTTTCTTTCTTTGTGTTTTAGCTAAAAATGGTAAGAGTTTGCCTTGTTTAATATCAACCCAATTTTTTTTTTTTTTTTTGGTGTTATAACACTGCACTTTAACCAACTGAGGTAACTGGCCAACCCCTGATGTTATTTTTTGAACTAGAAATTCTCTGTATTTAAAGGAATCTTTATGTTGTTTATAAGATATACCACTTAGAGAAATAAACTAACATGTGTGTATGTGGTTCATACTTATTATTTTTCAGAGGTGGAGTAATTTTTTTTAATCAGTTTATCACTTTATTACTTTCTTGGATATGAATGTGAAAAACACATTTTGGAAAATGATTTGCTTAGGCTATTGTTCCTCTTCCATGTCATTCCAAGATTACTAAAGTCAAAATGGCCAAGAAAATTGTAGATAAAAGACATAATTAAAAAGAGTCGCAAATACTTATTCCAAAACCAACAGGAAAAGACTATAGATACTGTATGGGTCAGAAAAATTGCTCATGGTGTGAATTTGTATTTAAGTTGTCATTATTATTTTATATACAGATTTTTAAAATTAACATACTTTATTTATTTCGAATTTTCTTTGACAGAATTATAATTAATCCCTTTGTTTTATATGTTGGTGTTTGCGAGAGGATTATTTTCATACCCTAATTTATTTTTATAGAGGAGAGTTTGAGGGGAAGTGGAGAAATTACTCTGGATCACCTGGGGAACCAGTTGTAAAGTAAACTGGATTAATTTCCCTCAATTTCCTTTTGTGAGGGAAAGTTTTTGTGTGAGGACCAATTTTTCATTTTACCAAAACCTGAAGCTCATCCCAGACAAAGAAGAGCTATCGCATTTTTAGTGTAGATGATTGTGCATGTACACAAGTAGGAAGTTTACTGGATGAAGCAGAGACAGCTTAGGGAGGGCTTGCCGGGGGTAAGGGCACCACCAGTGCTAAAGCCTGCTGTCCCTTTGAGAATCCTGCAGACAGGGTACAGGGTAGCATGGTTGTCAAACCTTTTGGTCTCAGGATCCACTTACAGTCTTAAAAATTATTGAGGATCCTAAAGAAATTTTGTTAATATAGGTTAAATCTATTGACACTGATTGTACTACATATTAAAACAGAAAGATTTAGAAAGATTATTAATTTATTTAAAAGTGACAATAATAAACCCAGTGCATGTTAACATGAGTAAATTTAAAAATAAATGTGTTTATCAAAACAATCATTTTCAGTGAGAAGAGTGGCACTGTTTTACAGTTTTGCAAATTTCTTTTAGTGTCAGCAGTGTTCTTTATTTTGCTACTGTATTCAATCTATTGTGATATCCCTGTCGTGTCACCTCTGGAGAACTTGACTTCCTGCTCATGAAAAAACAAGAATGAGAAAAGGAGAATAATGCATTAGTACTATTATGAATAAATCTCACAGATACCCTGAAAAGGTCTCAGGGTTACCCAGGGGTGAGCAGACCACAGTCTGAGGGTCACTGGCATAGAGGAAGGTGTAGTGGAGACAACAGCATTGGGAATCATGAACTAAGGTTTTGGGAACTATTGGAAACAGCTCGATCTTTATGATATTGTACTTAGAACCTGATCCTCCAATGAACTGTTAAATATCACCCGATTTTGCAAAAATTTACAAAAGTTAAATAAAAACTCCAAATTCTTATACATAAGTCTTCTCAACATCTTCACTTGGATTTCTAGTAGACATTTCACACTCAACTTGCCCAGAACTTTTCCCCTGATCTTCTACCTCCAAATATCTCCTTATGTGGCATTACCCAGTTAGTTGATGGTGATTTTATTATTCTAGTTGCTCAGGCACAAAACCCTAGAATTATTTTTGACTCCTCCCTGGAATCACGCTGGTCTGAGCCGCCAGCCTCTCTCACCTGGGTTACTCCTACCTGTTCTCTGCTCTTACCCTTCCCTGTCTAATCTCTTTTGCCCCTTCTCAACATGGCAGCCAAAGTGATCCTTTTAGCACTGAAGACCACGCCATGCATTTTTCTGCTCAAAATGATGGGATGACTCCTCCTTTCACTCAGCGTCAAAGCCAATGTTTTTTTTTTATTTTTTATTTTTACAATTTCTCCACATCCTTGCCTACGCTTCTTATTTTCCATTTTTTAAATTATATCCATTGTAATGGGTGTGACTTTCATTTGCGTTTGCCTAATGGCTAATGCTGTTGACCATCTTTTCATATGCTTATTGGCCATTTGTATATTTTCTTTAGAGAAATATCTATTCAAACTCTGCTCATTTTTATTTGGGTTAGTTGTCTTTTTATTGTTGAGATTGTAAGAGTTCTTTATATAGTCCCTTATCAGATATATGATTTATAAAAATTTTCTCCCATTCTGAGTAGTCTCTTCACTTTCTTGGTAGTGTCCTTTAAAACACAAAAATTCTTGATTTTGATGATGTCCAATTTAACTATTTGTTGCTGATGCTTTTGGTGTCATATCTAAGAAGGCTTTGCCTAACCCAAGGTCATAAAGATTTTCTGTATTTTCTTCTAACAGTGTTTTAGCTCTTTTTTTTTTTTTGTCTTTTTTCGTGTCCGGCAACAGATTGCAACCCTCAGTGTCGCGCCCGTACCGGACCGGGGACCGGCAACGGGATCGCAACCCTCAGTGCTGCTCCCACACCTCGCTCAGCCAGTGAGCGGGAACTGGTCTGTATGTGGGATCCGAACCCTCGGCGGGAGCGCCACCATGCTCCCAAGCGGCGCACTGTAGCAGTGCGCCACCGGGCCGGCCCAAAGCCGATGTTTTAAAATGCCTCGGAGGTGTTACCTGCTCCCCTGTCCCCCCAACATTGCTCTAGCCACAGTGGCATCTCGCTGTTCCTTGGACACCCCAGACGTGCTTCTGCCTCAGAGTCTTTGCCCAGGCTCTTCCCTCCATCTGGAATGCTCTTCCCCCTGATAGATTCAATTCCCTTATTTGTAAGGCTTTGTTAAGACGTAACCTTCCACTGTGTTCCACCCTGACCACCCTATGGAAAATTGCAAGTCCCACCTCTTACACTGGAATTGCTACTTTTGCTCTTTATCCCCTAAGCACTTATACTCTCATTTAGTTATTGATTGTGTTTATTGTCTGTCTTGCTCGACTAGAATTTAAATCCCACAGGTAAGGGGTTCTTGTCAGCTTTTTTTCCACTGATGTGTCCCAAGAACTTAAAACAGTGCCTGACACATTGCAGGCACAGAATAAATATTTGTTAAATGAATAATTGAACAGAATGCCTTAAGAAAAACTAGGATGCCTTGGGAGCATCTCTAGCATTTGAGGTTGTTATCAATTAGAGTCAATCATTAGAAATTTGTTGAGGATATTAATAATCAAAACCGTTTCCATCATAAATGACAAAACTCAATTTATGCTGGCATAAACAACAACAACAAAAAAAAAAGAGAAGGAGAGAAATAAATAAATAAATATATTAGATAAATTTGTTCACTTAAAAAAGATCAGCTTCATGGGCTGACCCTGTGGCGCACTCGGGAGAGTGCGGCGCTGGGAGCGCAGCAGTGCTCCCGCTGCGGGTTCGGATCCTATATAGGGATGGCTGGTGCACTCACTGGCTGAGCCCGGTGGTGAGGTCAGTCACAAAAAAGACAAAAAAAAAAAAAGATCAGCTTCAGGCATGGCTGGATCCAGGGATTCAAATGATGTCATTGGGATCCTGTCTCTTTGCTTTCCTCTGGTGTCAACTTCATTCCCAGGCAGCCTCTCCATTTGTGGTGGTAAAGATGTTTCTAGGCTTTTGCTATCAGCTCAGCTACTGCATGAGAAAGAACAATGTTCTTATCTCTACTTATCTCTGTTGTGTGTCCTTGCTCGCAGGCTCTTCCGGACACAGCAAGAGAATGTGTGTGCACATCTGTATTTATTTCTATGTCTATTACTGTAATTAAAAACTATGTGTTCACTCTGATTTTTCCAATTGCAATCCAACAGCACACGGTTTATTTTAGGTTTCTTCCTTTCCCCTGTACATGTGTCTCTCTCTTCTCTAACGATGAGAAACCAGGTGCCCATTCCTTATTTCCTTATTTGATCAATCCTTCTGTATGTGACCAATCTCCCCACCCATCTCTGCTGCCGCCTCTTCCCTATGTAGATGTCCTGCTCCCCCTGCCTGGGCTCTGACAGCTCCCCTGGCTGTCCTTCTGCACAGGAACCCTCTGCACTCCTGCTCAGGTCCCAACACTGCACCCGATGCCCCATGTGTGGACGCCTTCTTACCCTGCTTGGCCTCTAACACCCCAGGTCTGGTGACACCTTTGTGGAGGTTCTCTCCCTGCCTTGCTAGGGCTCTGACCTAACCCCACACACCAAGCCTTCCTAGAAGTGGGTGCTGTTCTCACCCTGCTGGGGCTGATACTCTGTGCCCGGCCTCTCTGTGGGGATGCTCTCCTCCCTTCTCAGACTCGGGTCCCCATAGCTTGCCACCCACAGGCATGCAGAGATGCCCCCCTCATCCTGCTAAGTCCCTAATGACCAACCTCAGGCTTAGACAACCCAGGTGAGGTCACACCTTTGCAGGGATGCCCTTGTCACCTTGTTTGGACTCTGATACCCCTGGGCCACCATGTTTCCCTCCCCTTCCTGCACAGATGTGACCTTGTCCTGACCCACTCAATAGCTTTAAGGTGGAATTGTTCAGGAAGGAAAGAAACAAAGAAGAAGCAGAATCACCCTTTATCTTTATTTGTGTCAGTTATCACAAGAGACTCTGAACTGCCAAGCTGTCCCTGATTTCCAGGACTAGAATGCCCAAATGGTTCTGTGGTCAATGAGACAACTTGCCACTGCCCTTTACCCAGCCATGGCCAAGGACTCCTCTCCCCTTTCCTTGCTGTGTTTTCCTCCCTGGCACTTCTCACCATCTGACTTATTCGTTGCATGGATGCTTACAACTCCAGTGCTCAGCGCTGTGCCCAGCGCATGGAAAATCCAAGAAATATTTGCTTAACAAACGAGTCCTAGAAGGGAATGCAGGTGAGCAGAGCTGTCCCATGTGGACAGGCAGGCTTGGGCCCACTCATGAGTGTGAGTGATGTGGCTTCGACAAACCACGCTCACCTTGTCCCAACCTGCTCACATTCCCGGCCTCCGTGGAATCCCCCCGTGCATTGCCCAGTACCGTGCTGTGCGAATGCTTCAGTGTCCCCTCATCCCGACACCCCATCAGGTGGCACCTCCCTCAGCCTGTGCACCACCAGTGACTTATGGGAGCAGACAGACGAGGAAGTCTAGTTAGCACTCATTCATTGCTTATGTTGTACAGGCTGTCAAAACTAATGAAATTTTATGACAGACGGGCAACGACCAGCTTCCTGGTGTTATTTATCTTTCTCGCTCCTGGCTCACAGCACTGGGTGATTTTTCATTTACATTTAAAAATGCCAAGATGACTAAGCGCAATTCGCCTACTCAGAAAACTAGCAAATTGTATCAATGCACAAATGTAATTAATAATCATCAGGCATGAGTAATGAGGAGCAGTTAAGCAGGATAGTCTATCTTCCAATTCCCCTCCCGCTCCCCTACCACCGTTTCAGCCAGTTCCCAAACTCCAGGGGTGCTCCTTATGTGTTTTCCCTCTTTGCTCATATCTGATAGCCAGTATTTGCAATGACAAACAAAAGGTCCTTGCAACTGGTGACATGGGTCCCCATGGCTCAATAGAGTTACAGCAGCCTTAGAGGGAATGATGCAAATAGATGTAACACATAGGGAGAAAAAGAAGGAATAAAAAATAGAAAATTTAATGTAAGAGGGGATGGAGGTCCTGGGAGACTGGTTAATCCTAGAGTGACAAGACTCAAGATTGTGAGACTGTTTATATAACCAAGAGAAACCCACAGAACCAATGAGTCATGACAGCCTGGACCTGCGAGCTGTATGTGCTTTGAAAAATTCTTTAGTGTCCATGACTTCATTCTCTTATCTACTCATTCCTGCATTATGTTATCTGCATTTCCTTTGCTCTTGTCTGCACCAGCTATTGCAGAATCTCTGGGCTCTGCAATTCCCTGCTCTCCACAGATTACTTCTGGGGGGTCTCTACAGGTGTCTCATATGGGTTTACTAATAAACCGTTAGGTCTCATGTAGCATCTGCTTTATTTTTCTTCATTTCAGATAGGCCCATAAAGGTCTTGATTTGCTGCAACCTTAAGGCACCAAAGCGACAGCTCCATGTCCTCTGCAACCCTCCAAGGGTCAAAAGCATTTCACATTCTGTACAGTCCAGAGAATGCTTCTTCTCCACTCCCAGTGTTTTCACAGGGATCTTAAAATTGTGCTGTTTGTGTTCCAATGTCTTCTAGATTTTTTTGAGTAAACAACTCTTGGGCGGGCAGACAACGCTCAAAGGCAAACATTATCCTCTACTCAAAAACCCTCGCCTCCATGACTAAGGCTTTGTGATGGGGCCAAGCTTTTCTGCCTCACCTTTTCTCCCTTAGGATAGATTATTTTCCAGAGGGCTTCTCATTTTTTTATGCAAATTGGCATTGGGAAGGCCAGACGTGTCCTGACACGCCAGCCTCACAGTTGTGGCACTTGCTTAGGCTCAAAATGGCACATCTTGATAACAAAGGTGTATTTATTGACAGTCTACTCTGTGCTAGGCACTTGGGCTAAAAGACAAATCAGACACAGAACTTGCCCTCAAGGGCTTTATTATACTAACAGGCATGCGGTGAAAAAATAAATGGTAGGGGAAGCAAAAATCAGTGCAATGAGAGAACTACAGATAACAAAGTACAGGTAATGAGCTAAAGAGGAGAGCTATGTCCTGTAGTGCTGAAAGAGAAATGGCTTCACGGAGGTTGCATTGAGCTGAGCCTTGAGAGGAAATGAACATACAGAGGAGTGGAGCTTGTGAATCACAAAGATATTCCAGGAAGGAGCAGCAGGAGCAAAGAGGAAGGGCAAGGACTCAGACTGGCTAAAGCACACATTGAAGGGAAATGTCTGGGGAAATGATAGCGGAGAGGGGGACTGAGACCACCTACAGGGGATCCTTGAGCAGCAGGCTGAGATGTCTGCATTTTATTTTGTGTGCAGCAAAATATGCCAAACTGAGGTAATACACTAACTGGAGCCATTAAAAGCCATTGAGCAGAAGAGTGTGTTTTTGAATCAGGTAGGTTCACCTGGGTCAGTGTGTATCCAATGAATAGAAGAGAACTGGGTGGGCAGACCAGGGGGGAGGTTGCTGCTACTGCAGAAAGTATGAGTTCTGAAATTGAAACAGAAGAAATTAAGAATAGAGAGAAGATGACGGGCTTGGGAGAGAGAGTAGACAGGTATGTGCAGCAAGGAAAAGAGGACACTAAGGAGATCCCAATGTGAGCAGTTAAGAGAAAGAAATATAGTGTCCAAGAGGCAGAGTGATTTTCTTTTTTGGAGGGAACATGATGAATTCACATGTTCAAAACAACTTTGTAAGGTGGGTGGGATAGAAACCATGACACTCATTTTATCTGTAGGACAATTGTGACGGTGAGCAGGTAAGCATGTGTCCATGACACAGGGCATAAGGCAGAACTGACTCTTAAGGTCAGATTTCTGGATTTCAAAATGTTTGCTCTTTTCTTTATACACATACACTCTTGTAGGTAGATGTATAGTTGATGGCAGAAAAAAGAATCAACGAAAAGGTGAGTAACGAAGAGTTATGCTATTGGTGAAGAAAACATACACGTTGAGTTTATGTTAGCAATTGTTCTTGGGAGAGCCATCAGGCAAATGAACTCTCCTTATCCAATCTAGGAAAGAACTTCCTGGGCATGTGGATCCATATCCTATTTAACTCCTCCAAAAAGAGACACTTAATTAGAGGTCAATTCTAGTGAAAAGCAAAATTAGAGGTAACAATTGTTGACAGAGATTGGGCATTCCTCCCCAGGATCCCAGGCTATCATATAATAAAAGCCATAAAATCTCTATGTCACATGGAAATTGCTTTACCCAGAAGCTTCTGGAAAGTCCACATGTTTATAACTAGGACATTAGTAATAGACCTATTGCTCTTGGTTATCTTTGGTGATAACCAGCTGCTTATGAAGAGCCCCTTTTATGAAAATTTGGATGCTGTCATGGTCTATTTTACATGTGGGAATGAGGTGGCAGTGTGTTGTTTTCTCTTCGGTTGGTCACGGGGAGAGGTGGGAAAGCTCAGGCCTGCCAATGTCCTATTTGTCTTTCTATTTGTTGTTGCAACTGGCTTATTAGATCGGATGAGAACTGCCAACATTTATAACTTTGGCTTTCCTAATTAAAGTTCTACTGGAAAGGCTGTCCCTCTCTTCTGACTCCCTCACAGGAATGCACTCTCATAACAGAGGCATCTGCCCCCTGGACTAACCTTTCTTGAAACCAGATAAACAAAGTAATACCAATAAAAATATCCATCTGTGCTTAAAGATAAATAGAGCATTAATATACCAAACTGAGATCTGGATTCCTTTGGAGCCAGCTTTAATGATATTAGACATCTGTTCCTGCTTGCTTTCCGCTCATTTTCCATTTGCACATTCTTATAAGAAAACAATGTGACAGCAGTTTGTCTGGGGAAAGTGGGAGGGCCACCTGACTCCTGCCCTTTTCTCTGGCGATTGCCTCAATGGAGGGTGTGAGACAAAGGTATAAGCTGATAATATCCCTTAACGTTTGGCCCTCTGCTTTGTTTTTGCCATGGATTTTACGCACCGTGATCTGTTACAATTTTTGTCTTTTAGATATGAGAATGCCAACATGTTCATTTACAAAGGTAAGTAGCATTGTCAGGTAGACCAGATGTACAAATGTTGGCATGATCCCAGCAGCCTTTATCTTCCTGAAGTTAAGATGAATGGGTATGCAAGAAGTATCCAGAAGCTATTTGTTTACCGGGAGAGAACAAAATCTTAGGCCTGGAAAGATGAAAATTGCACCACAAAGATTGTTTCTTTCAAGGAGAATTGTATTTGGATGGCAAAAACCAGCCTCTTGTTTCTTTGTTGATTTGTGGCCTGGTAGATCTGTCCAATGCTGAGAGGGGTGTTCAGATCACCCACTCTGAGTGTTCCCTTTAACTTTTTTAACACTCGAGAAGAATTTCAGGCAATGTACTATTGTGGCAAAACTTTTTCCAGTTAAGGGTAGACCAGTTGACCTAGGTTTGTTACCTGTGGTGCTAACTCCAAAGTGGCAATGAACAAGTGGTGTGGGGCCGAGTTGGAAATGTACAGAGGTGTTTACAATTGTTACAATGACAGGCCAGGCTGTAACTGACTTTTGGTGCCTGAAGACCAAGGATGCCAAAAGTATAGCAACAAGAGGGACAGCCTTGCATAGCAAAGACTTGCCAGGCACAAATGCTGATCACATGGCATTGAGATGTATCAATTTTTTTCAAGTAGTGGAAAATTGTTTCAAACAAAAATCTTATGCAAAACCCCAATCTATAAAACATACTAAAGGGGAGCTATTTTGCCTGAAGGAGAAGAGGTCCCTGAAACACTTCTAGGGAACACAGTTTGAGATCTACTATTCTAGCTGCTATCACATGGCCGTACAGCTTTAATATTCTGTCTGGGCCCACAATCTTCTAAGGACTGAGTGGCTTAAAATTATTTGTAGCTATAATTTTATTCCTCTCAACATTTTATAGGAAAGTATTTAACATACAGAAAAATTGAAACACCCATGTATCCGCCACCTAGATTCTATCACTGCCAGGGTTTCGTTCTTATTGTCTCATGACATATCTCTCCATATGCATCAATGCACCTTATTTTTAGATGCATTTCAAAGTCCGTTGCAGAAATCAGTACATTTCACCCCTAATACTTCAGCATGCATATCAAGCATTAACTAGAGTTCAGTATTTGTTTATAGTTCCATTTTAGAGGTCACATGTACATACAGTGAAATGAATAGATCGAGTGCACAGTTTGATGAGTTTTGAAAATACAATCACATAGCCCAGACCCTTGTCAAGATGTAAACCATTTCTGTGACTTCTGAAAGTTCGCTAGTGGCGCTCCCTGCTAGTATCACCCCCCATCCTCTGCTCCCTTATCCCCAGCACCCGCTGTTCTCAGTTTTTTTTTTTACTGCAGCTTGGTTTTACCTGTGCCAGAGATTCACATGAATGGGGTCTTTGAGTAAGTGCTCTAGTGTCTGACTTCTGTCCCACCGCACAATCCTTCTAGGACTTGGCTGGTCGTGTTATCCCCTTTATCAGTAGTTACTTCCTTTTAATCCAGGGATGGTGGTTTTGGCCATGGACTGAAGAGAGCTTTGGCTTTAGTGATTTATGATCTGATACTTCCCACCAGGCCACTCTTGTTATTTCTACTAGTATTAGCTTTGTCTAAACACCAGCAAACAATCCGTCAGTAGAGTTCATTCAGTCGCACAACCTGACAGATTGGTGACAAAATCATTGCACCCAGTGTGTGACTGGGCAGGGCCGGCTGCTTGACCTCCACCCGGCCTGTCAAGAACACGGCTCTCGTCTGTCATCTACAAGCCAGGATTCTGGGCTCCCCTCTATTATTTTTCTTTTAATTGTAGAAAAATACATGTAACATAAAATTAACCATTTAATCATTTTTGAGTGTACAGTTCAGTGGTATTAAATACATTCATAATATTGTGCAACCATTACCACCATCCAATCTCCAGCACTCTTTTTGTCTTGCAAAATTGAAGCTCCATGTCTATTAAACCGTAACTCTCAACTGCCTCACCTGAGTGTACAGTTCAGTGGTATTAAATACATTCATAATATTGTGCAACCATTACCACCATCCGATCTCCAGCACTCTTTTTGTCTTGCAAAATTGAAGCTCCATGTCTATTAAACCGTAACTCTCAACTGCCTCACCCCTCAGCCCTGGAAACCACCTTTTCTATTTTCTGTCTCTGTGAATTTACTACCCTAGGTAGTTTATATAAGTGGAATCATACAGTAGTTGTCCTTATGCGTCTGGCTTATTTCATCTAGCATAATGTCTTTAAGGTTCATTCATGTTGTGGCATGTGTCAGAATTTCCTTCCTTCTTAAGGCTGAATAATATTCCATTGTATGGACAGACCACCTTTTGTTCATTCATTCTTCTGTCAATGAACACGACACATGGGCTGCTTCTACCTTTGACTATTGTGAATAGTGCTGCTGTGAACACAGATGTACAAATGTCTATTCAAGTGTTTGCTTTCAGTTCTTTTGGGTATATACCTAGAAGTGGAATTGCTGCATCATATGGTAATTCTACTTTTAATTTTCTGAGGAATCACCATACTGTTTTGCACAGCAGCTGCACTATTTCACATTTCCACCAACGGTGCACAAGAGTTCCAATTTCTCCACATCCTTCCCAACACTTGCTATTTTCTGTTTTCTTTGATAAGAGCCATCCCAATGGGTGTGAGGCAATATCTTTTTGTTGTTTTGATCTGCATTTCCCTAATGATCAGTGATGTTGAGCACCTTTTCTTGCACAAACCATGTGGATTTTACATGAAGGATGTTCTAAGAGGGAACTGTGAGATTGACATGATCCAGGCTCAGCAGGAAGGCCAGCATGGAAACAGCAGAAGGCAGCCAGAGTGGTAGGGCAAGGGCTGGAGAGGTGACCAGACTGGCCACCGGTGGGTAAAGAGTTTGAGTTTGACTCTGAGTGAGATGGAAGCCCCTGGAGGGCTTTGAGCAGGGGCATAACATGATCAGACTTATGTTTTAAAATGATTTCACTCTGGCTTTCTGACCACACAGATTTTTTTTTTCCACTTGGGCATCATCTGGTACTAATTATCCACTGAACATGCTTAGCAGCAATATTTGTCATCATCATAAACACACAGTGTGGGTAAAGAGATTTACGGTTTATAAAACACCTCCATATACATCATCTCTCTCAATTCTTAGGGCAGTTTCTGCAGTCTCCAGTCTCCTCGGCCAAGTGCTCTTCCAAGCCATGTCCTAGTACTTGCCACCCTTCAGTCACTTGGCATTCTAAGAGAGGAGCCTGGGTGTGCCGCTCCTGATCACAAAGTGATGTAGACATCTTTGGCAGAGAACACAGCTCTGGCAATAACACATGGTACTGGTTTTGGAGTTTTCTTGGAATTAGCCCATCTGTTTATAGAGAAGCCATGGCTGCCTGTTCAGAAATCACCCAGGAGAAATCCCTTGGTTCTCTTTAAATGCCATTTATCCCCTACACTTTGACACTATGATGTTTCCTGAGTGGGTTAGTTATTGTCCCTGTGTCTTTCTTTATAGAGGGCTTCTGAAGATTCTGCCTAGTCCTGATGGGCTTCTACCCTCTCCTAAAGACTTTTAACAGCTCTTCTTCTGAAAAAAGTGAAATTCATGCACGCTCCCCCCCACTGTATGCTTATTGATTGTCTGCTGTGTATAGTAACTATGATAAACATTGAGGACACAATCATGATCAAACAGTGTCTGGTGCCCTGGATCCAGGAAGTTAGATGGAAGGACTAGGCATTTGGGGCTGAGGGTTAGGAGTGGGCAGCATGTAACACCACAGATGCAATCCACACCCATGGGTAACACACACACACACACACACACACACACGTATGGTACGATATGATCCCTGCACTCAGAACAGAAGGTTGCCTGAGAAGACTTGGCATCCCTGAAATGCTGCTGGCAGTCACCTAATAAGCAACCTCATTCCTTGATTGAGGAATGAGACCAGAGGCCCAGTTAACCAAGGAGAAAATCCTGCAGGGCAGAGGATGGCCACTTGAGACAATGTGCTTTTCATCTGGCAAAAATAAACAAGCTAAGTTTGAGGCAACAGTCCAGCATTCGAATAGTTACCTTGACCCAGGAATTCAAAGACCTATTCCATTCTTACCATGTTATCTAACTGCCCTTTCTGTTTAGGTCTCACTTGTGGGACTGGGTGAGTAAGACTGGTGGGCTCAGGGTGCCACTGTGATGGGAGTATCTGAGGCACTGGAAACACCTTTTCTTTCTTTCCCTCTCCAGAGGCTCTCCTTTGGTAGGGGGTGCCAGAGGTGTGGGTAAGCTTTGTAGGATACCTTGAGCCTTAAATTGAAAATGCTGTTGAAAGACAAAAGAGCAGCTTAAAAATTACAATAAAATGTACATGAGTTCATTCATTTCTCAGCAAACATTTCTTGAGCACCTACTATGTGCCAGGCACAGTTTGGAAGCAGGGGACAGATAAAGAACTCTCTCCTCTCATGGAGTTTATACTCTCCGTGTAGAGAAGACAGTCAATTAAAAAAAAAAAAAAAAGAGTAAGCAAATAAACAGAAAAAAATATTCAGAGACAGTTAAAAGCTGTGAAGAAAATAGAAAAGGGTAGCAGGAAGAGAATGACTGGAAGTGCAGACTAACTTGGACGGATGCCAGGACCAGGCTGCGACATGGGGATTTGAGTGCAAGCCGTTCACTGGGGAGGTCATGCCAGAAGATACCGGCAGTGGGTGGGGAGCAAGACAGGGAAGGGAAGGGAACTCAAATGCACGTGCTGCCAAGCAAGTTACCTCACAGGCAACTGGAGCTTAAGCCCACTGGGGCCAGTGCAGAATGCATGCCTCAGAGTTATCCAAGCTGAGGAGCAAAGGTGCTGCAGATTGACTGAGGGCTACTCCTAGGGCCATCAAGTCACCAGTATGTTCAGCCTGACCTGTATCTGGGCAGCGTGGGCTCCTGTGGGATCACAGATGTTGATTCCAGAACTAGGAAATGCACATGGCCAGTGCTGAGAGGATGTGAGTAGGCTATCAGCAGTGATCATTCTATTAAGGATGACATCACTGGGCATAATTCCCTAGAACTGAGGTTAATGACCATCAGGAGGTAGCCATGGAGAGACCTAAGGAGAGCGCATTCATGGCAAAGGGAAGGCCGGTGTGGCTGGAGGGCACTGAACCTCCAAGACCTACTGGGGGCCAAGGAGGAGAGGCAGGCCAGGCTCGCAGTCCATTGCAAGGAGTGAATGTCACTCTAAGTGCAATGGGAAGCCTGCAGAGGATTCTCAAAGGGTAGATCTGCTTTACTTTTTACCGGATCTCTTTATTGCAACAGGTTTTAAGACTTGCAGGAAGGGATTGGCCACTTAGAGGATTGGCCACTTAGAGTAAGGGGGGGGGGGGGGGGGAAGCTGCATCTCAGAGACAGCCCAGGACATTGAAAGTGGAGTCTAATACAATGACAGCAAATGCTGGGAGCTCAGAACTGTGGGAAGGGCCTCTCTTTTGTAGTGTGTTCCGCTTTAAAATGAAAACAACCCAGGCGGGGACCCTGGCCTATTTCGAGGATGGCCAAGCGTTGACGAAGAAGAACAATTAGGTAGTAAAAGGATTGGAGAATGGGGAGTTTCCAGTGGCCATTTCTTTGTGTCGCTGGTGATGCATTCTGACAATGTGTGAAGCAGGGGAAAGTCTGCAGGCTGCTGGCTCCGGTTTGCTCGGCAGAACGGCTGACAGCAACTGCTTGCACACAACGGGGTCTGCTCTTCCAGTTATGAATTTGGAACTGAAGCATGCAAAAAGAGATTACAGTTTAGCATTCACCACAAGCATTCAGTGAAAAATGAGACTGTCATGCAGGCTGGGACTCAATCTACAAGGAAAAGCAGGGACCTGGGAGCCCTGGCGGCTGAGTGCAGACAACGGGCAGAAAATGCCCAGGCTGGAGGCTCAGCATTTCAAAAGCTTTGGGTGAGAATTTCTTCCCTTCAGCTATTAAATATTAACTGCTGTACGGCCAAGGCATTCCATCCTCCCTTGTGTCTCTGACCCCATGAGGTTTCTTTCTTTCTTTTTTTTTTTTTTCCTGAGCTTACTCTTCATTAGAAATGTGTCACCTGGGTTTCAAAATTAGGCATCTGAAATGAAGGTCCTTTTAATTCTGGAATTGGGGGAAGAGGAAGGCATTAAGTAAATGCAAACCATGACAGTACCTTAGAATTATGTAAATTTTTTTGGAGACTTTAAAGATCATCCAACCCAAAGCTCTCCCTTTAGAGATGAGAAAGCAGAGGCCTAGAAGGGCGAAGGGACTTCCTCGGGTTCCCACGGCCTTCTGGTTGGCAGAGCTGAGGTTAGAGTCTAAGTCTCATAACTTTCATGCCAAGATTCTCTCGGTGACACCCACAGACTTATTTTTCTCCTTTATTTGTGGGGAAACTTGAGTTATTGGCAGAGCTTATTCAGAGCCACAGACAGCCGGAGCCTTTGGTCTGCTGCTAAGCTTGCTCCTTCCCAGATGCCAGGGCTGTGGAAGGATGCCGTGACTCATTAGTCCCCGCTCTTTTCTTTGTGCCAGCGCAAATGCCATCCCACGGCCTTGGCACTGGATTACGAGGGATGGGGTTTGGTGCCCTAAAGGGGGCTGTGGCCTCAGGACAGGGGCCCCACCCTAGGGAGAGGAAGCGAGGTAGTAGCAAGGACTGGTGAGCTGGGAGTAAGGCACGTGGTGGTGAAGGCTGATCTCCCAGGGCCAGGCTGCCTGGGTTTCAGTCTCAGCACTGCCTCTTGCTAGCTTTGTGAACTGGGCAACTGACTTAACGTTCCACCTGTAAAATAGGTAAAAAACATACAAGAGGTCTTCAGAAGGTTCATGGAAAGATTCGTATTATCTCTTAATTCCATTTTTCCATGAGCTTTTTGAAGTACCCCCATACCTACCTGTATTTGTTATATATTGCTCAGCAACAGTATCACTACAAACATAGAGGCTTAAAACAACAGGCATTTGTTATCTCACAGTTTCTGGGGGTCAGGAGTCTGAGCATGGCTCAACTGGGTCCTCTGCAAGGCTGAAGTCAAGGTGTCTACCAGGGTTGAGGTTTCATCTGAGGTGTAACTGGGGAAGGATCCACTTCCAAGCTCACCCAGGTTGTTAGCAGAATGTATTTCCTTGAGGCTGTAGGACTGGGGGTTTCATTTTCTTGTTGGCTGTTGGCTGAAGGCCACTCTCATTTTCTTGCCACGTGAGTCTCCAATGTGACCACTTGCTTTCTTGAAACCAGCCAGGGAGAGAGAGTGTCCAACAAGTCGGGCACCACTGTCTTGTCATCATATAATCACATACATGTAATCATGTCACCTCTCCTGTACGTCATCACATAATCACATGCACGTAACTGTGTCACCTCTGCTGTACATCATCACATAATCACATGTATGCATGTCAGCTCTGCTATATTCTATTGGTTAAAAGCAAGTCACAGGTCCTGCCTACACTCAGTTGGGTGGGAGACACAATTACACAAAAATATGGACAACAGGAGTTGGGGATCATGGGGCCACCCTTAGAGTCTGCCCACCACAATGCCTCATGGGCCTATTGAAAGGAGTAAATGAGTTAATATCCATAAAGCTCTTAGAAGAGGACTCTCCCTTGGGAAGCAGTAACTGATGGTTGTGGTAGAGGTGTCATGATCGCCCTCAGGAGAACGTGCCCTAATGTATACTTGCTCCTGAAAAGTGTTCTGTCTTTAGGAGACCTGTGGTAATAGGATTCAGTTTAAACAAATGCCTACAGTAGCTAATAAGTGAACTAATCCCAATTATCTTCCCTATTTAATTTTGTTTTCTTAGTTGGTGGCTGCACGAGGAATAGTAGATACACAGGGTTTGGAGGTTGAGGGGCTATGAAGTTATAGGCCAGTTACTCCGGGGTAAACAAATGTTGGCTGTCATCTTTATTTTCTTTTTAAATGAGAGTTTCCAAACCGTTTCCTTTTTTTCCTTTTTCCCAGTGGCTGGCCAGTACTGGGACTGAACCTGGACCTTGGTGTTATCAGCACCATGCTCTAACCAACTGAGCTAACTGGCCAGCCCTCCAAAGTATTTTTGATTGTGTACCTCATTGGTTAAAAATGTCTCACCGTATAACTCCATATCTATCTATCTATCTTTATTTGTATTATAAAACATATACAAAATAGGAATGACAAAAATTGAGATAAATAAGAAATAAGCAATATTTTAGAGTCTTTCAAATCTTAAAGTCTTCAAATCATCATTAGCTGAGATTTTAAGGTACCTTGAATGAGGTTTGTCATCGACAGTAGTGCATGTATATTCTGATTTCAAATGCGAAGCTCTGGGCTTTTTGTCAGATCTCAGCCACATTTTTTTTTCTTTTTCTTTTTTTCTCCTCTCATACTGTGGCCGACAGAGATCAAATGGCACTGGGAGAATGGACAGATTGGCTAGTGTTGCTTTGTGTCTACAGTAAGGGTAAGATCTTCAAATGTTTGTATCTTTGCAAGAATCCTTTTAAGCCACTGGTATATTTTGTAAGTGTTGATTTAGGTTGAAATAGATGGTGTCGCGTAGTCACTGTGTAGTGTAGTCTGATATGGCTCAGACTGCTGAAAGTCCATAAGCAAGGGAGGACACCACTTGTGTTCCGCAATCTCTTCATGGGGTGGACCTGTGTACCGCATGAGACATGTGCCGTGTGATATGGGGGTATTATAAACTGTAATCTTGTGCAAATCTGTATCCTAGAAATTAGAAAAACTTTATTTCCACTTTTCTTTTTCAAACAAAAATAAAGATAAATCATTTTAACATACAGTCCTTGTATGTCAACGTGTCATCTTCTATCCCCCTCTGGAGATGTGAGCTCCATTTGGAAACCCCTTTTATCTATCACACCACACCAGTGTGTTTCCTTCCAGATGATTTCTGACTTTGTATAGACATGTCTGGAAAATGTTGCCTGTCCTTTGCAGATTGGTTGTGCTTGTGTGCTCACATGGTGCAAAACTGCCCCATGGAGCTGCCAGGTGGCTATGAACTCCCATCCTGGAAGTGGTTGCATTTTAGAAAAGTTTGCAAGATTGGCAGATGTGCCTGGGCCATGAACTGTGAGGGGTTGCTTCATGCAGCCTTCTTGACAGTGAAACTGCTGACAGCACCAGCAGCCTACAGGGGCTCTTCTGTTGCCCCTGTAAACAGGGTCTAGCTGGCCTGCTTTATCTCTGTGTGCAAAATGCAGATTTAATAGGAAGTGCCCTCAGAATCACTGGTGCTAGGTTGAGGCTCCCAAGGAATTAGGGATAACAGTTTAATAACTGTAGAAAGAGCTTAGGCGCTTCCCATGTTGCGTATATCTGAGTTAGTGACTCAAAAACGAAAACTTGGGACATTAAACCCTTTTATCACTGAGAAAGAGCAATACGGGGAAAATCCATTCCTTGGCAGGGGATGAGTTTACTAGCTTCTGAAGGGGGTGTGTGTTTGAATGTGATAGGGAAGGGAGCATTTGTCAGAGAGGAAGGTGGATCAAAAGACAAATGAATTTTTTGAGTTAAATAAGAGCTTTAAATTATCCTGCTTTGAACTGCTTCAGCCATCAGCAGAATGCGCTACACTGAAAGCCAGCCTATCTCTCCAAGGTCTGAGGATGGCACAGTGGTCTCTATCTGCTAATGCTGCATTTTAAAGGAACAGGCAATGTTAGAGCAGATAGCTGAGGCTGGAGAGGCAAGATAAATGTCTATTTAGTTGGGCAACAGAGTCACTTTTGCTAACCTATTCACCTAGAAGCCTGCAGAAAATAAGAGATTTAGACATAGCTGTCTCCCCACATATTACTTAGTTGGACTGTAAGTCATTCATCCAGACTGAGGTTGGATAAATTGGGTTAGCTTAGTTTAATGGTTTCCAAATTCTGGTCCGTGGAGTCCCACCAGGGTTTACCTTCTGTGGAAGACTGAAAGGTAGCCACAGATTCTATCCCTCCCTGTGTTCATACCTGTGCAATGTGCATTGTGGCTGCCCCGTTAAGGGATGGGGATGTTTCTCTACACTGAGTCTTCATTAGATGTGTGACTTGCCTTGCCCAGGGGGCATTAGCAATCATGAGACAAGCAAAAGCTTGAAGAGCATTTGTGCATTGGGGCCTGCCCTCCTGGTGCTCTTGCAAACCCCTGCCTTAACCACCATGAGAAGTAGTCCAGGCTCATCTACAGGAGGATGAGAGACATGGGCCCAGTTGTCCCAGTTGTCTCAGCCATCCAAACCTTAATAGGTAGATGATGGGCTGAGTGCATGTGCAGGAATCACCCCAGCTGAGATTTGCAGAAGACCTGGCTGGCTGAGCCCAGCCTGAATTTCTGACTCCCAGATTTGTAAGGTAAATCAATTGCTATTGTCTTAAGTCATTAGTTTGGGGTATTGTGTTATGCAGCAAAAACTTACTGATATAACTTTAGGTAGAAAAGGAGAAATAAGGGGAAGTATTTAGGGCTTCCAAATTTGGTTTCATATAGAGCATCTCTGACTTGTTTTTTATTTAAGCTCTTGTTTGAATAAAGTGTTTTGGGGGTGGTGGTGGGAGAGGGAGCTCTTTTTTTGGCTTAGTCTACAGCATCCCAGAATACTCCTGTTCCTGGTGAATGAGTCTTGAGCCATCAGCTCTGAAGCTGCTGCTTCTGGTTTTGTAGTTTGGAAGTCTTGGAAGAGTTTCTAGGAATGACTGATTTGTCCCCCAGTTTAACCCATTCCTTTGTCATTCAAGGTGCCACAGATCTCAGTTTAGCATCAAGTCCTCCCAGGGAAAACAGGAGCAAATCAGCTGTGGATATGCTGTTTGAAAGAGCAGACATTTGGCTTTGCTCACTAAAAGGAAAGCATTTGCCTTTACATTCTAGTCATTAATTATCCCCACAATCATATTATGCTCTTGCTGATGCCTAAGACAGGATTTTCACTTAAGGAAGAAGGTAAGAATTGACTTCTTTTTGGAAGAAGTGAACCAAAAGAAAGGTACGACCACATGAGTCTCTAAACAAGAGATACAGAAATTCAGTCTTGTGTAATTTCTTGCTGCGTAGGCGTGTCATCCATCCATCAGCCTTTTGAATTATTATGCAATTATCTATGCATCCTGGATGTGAATAACTTTTCCCCATCCTCCATTATGCCTCCTTCTTCTAACAGTGTCCTGCTTTTCCTTTGGGTTACTATTCTTCCTTCCATTGCACAGTCTTAGTGGAGCTGCTATTCCAGATGCCCATCCATCCCTGGTCAAGGTTAGCATATGATCCAATCTCCACCAATGAGATGCTCTCACTTAAGAATTTGAAAGTTAAACAAATGACGCAAAGGCAGAATGTGGTTGCAGCTGATTTGTACCATTGGAAGCCCTCTGAAGAGCTTGTCAATCTAGCTCTTTGTCTATATGCACAGGGATGACCTTGGTCCAGTTCTCTTTAAGGTAGATTTCCTTTAGATCTGTGAACAACTCTGTACCAGAGCAACAAATTCCTTTTTTTGCTTAAGTTAATCAGTCTGGTTTTGTTGGCTGCAGCTGAAGAGCATTGATTGATATCACTTTCTTAGCCAACACCAGCACCTGTGGTAGTCACAAGTACGCTGGTTCTCCACTCTACCTGGTCAAATGGCACTTTCCTGCCCTCTTTCAAGACTGGTATGGCCATATGATTATCTCTGGTCATAAAAACTGAGTGAAAGTGTCACTTCTAGGTGGAGCTTTTAAAATGCATTTCAAGATGGACCTCATTCTCTTCCTCCTGCTATGGTGATCAGGGATGAATGTAATAAGACAGACCCTTCATCAGCCTTGGTCCCCAGGGGATTTCGATGAGCAAAACCCTCTCCCCCTCTTTTCTTTATCCACATTGGGCATCTAAAGTGAGTGAGAAAATAGCCTTTGTTGTGATGAACCATTTGGATTTTAGACTTGTGTGCTCCCACAGCATAACTTATCCCATCTTGACTCATAAAGCACCTTGGACTAGGCAACATCCATATTAATGACTCATCATGTAACCTACCCTTGTATTTCTCTACTTATTTTGCCCTGTCTCTACTTTCTATCAGCCAAAGATGAAGAGGTATATGGGGGGTCTTCAAAAGGTTCATGGAAAATGCGTATTATGAAAAAAGCATATATGGACTGAAACAAATTTTTTGTACCAAAATAAACTCATACTAACTTGTGATAAAGTGTCTGAACAGGATATGTTTTGAGACGCTAAGAAGGATAAGACATCAATTTGAAAAGAGCTCCTATCAGAGCAACATGAATTCTGCTAAAATTGAAGCAGGAACAAACATCAAATGTATGGTGAAGCTTGGTGGAAGAATGGTGAAATCATTGATGAATTATGAAAAGTTTATGGGGACAATGCTTCAAAGAAATCAGCAGTTTACAAGTGGATAACTCATTTTAAAGGATGAGACAATTTGAAGATGAAGCCTCCAGTGGCAGACTATCCACGTCAATAAGCAAGGAAAAAATTAATCTTGCTTATGCCCTAATT
>NW_007726706.1:171765-180912 GCF_000696425.1 Galeopterus variegatus | reverse complement strand
TTAACAGTATAATCCTGAAGACAAAGCACGATCAAAGCCATGGCTACCAAGAGGTGGAGTTGGTCCAGTCTAAACAAAAGCAGACTGGTCAAGAGCAAAGGTCGTGGCACAGTTTTTTGGAATGCTCAAGGCATTTTGCTTGTTGACTTTTTGGAGGGCCAAAGAACAACACCATCAGCTTCTCAGGAGAGCATTTTGAGAAAGTTAGCCAAAGCTTTAGAAGAAAAATGCCCAGAAAGCTTCACTAGAGAGTCCTTCTCCACTGTGGTAATGCTCCTGCTCATTTCTCTCATCAAACAAGAGCAATTTTGTGAGTTTCAATGGGAAATCAATAAGCAGTCACCTTATAGTCCTGACTTGGCTCTGTCTAACTTCTTTTTGTTTCTTAATCTTAAAAAATCTTTAAAGGGCACCCACTTTTCTTCAGTTAATAATGTAAAAAAAGACTGCATTGACATGATTAAATTTCCAGGACCCTCAGTTCTTTAGGAAAGATTAAGTACCTGATATCATCACTTACAAAAGTGTCTTAAACTTGATGGAGCTTATGTTGAGAAATAAAGTTTGTATCTTTTTATTTTTATCTTTTAATTCTATTTTTCCATGAACTTTTTGAAGTCCCCTCCAGTGTTCCAAATATAACATTATTCATTTATTCCATAAATATGTGTTGAGTGTCCCACATTGATTTTATCATCACATTCGGTGTATGGGAGATAACCAAAGAATAAAATATACAATCTGAATTTACTAATAATTCAGTTAGAGATAAGATTAATATGCACTATTATGGAATAAAGGCTACAATATAAGAAGTACTGTAGGGAATCTATACATGCCTGTTTAAGTAACATCGTCAAAAAGCTAAGATTCAAGATAGAAGAGGTGACTTAAGGGCAGCCTTTTCAATGAGGCAGAGATTTGGCTGAGTCTGAAAGTTTGGATTAAAATGGAGAACAAAGCTTTCCAGAGAGAGGAGACAACATAACCAAAGTTACAGACTGAGAAAAACAAACTTGAGAAATTAATCTGATCAAGCGGAAGGGGTAGTAAGTGATAAAAGTGGAAAGGTAATTTAGAGCTGGATTAGAGAGAGCCTTGAGTTACTTCAGAAAATTTCCTTGGATGATGTGAAGTTGATGTGTAGTCATGGCAAGGTTTTTGGGGGGGAGCGATAATGGGATAAATGCAAGAGTTTAGGAAGATTAACCTGGTGGGAAATATTGGAGGGAGTAAGAGACTGGATGCAGGGAAACTAGCTGGAAGGGAACCAGGGAAATTGAGGAAAACCTATTGAGGGTCTAGAATCATCAGGTAGAGAGAATGATGGAAAAAAGAAATACATAAGAAAATAATTCAAGAAAACTTAATAACTGACATGTTGTAAGAGGAGAAGGAAAAGAACGTGTTTAGAGGATTCTGAAGTTTTAATTCCAGGGGGTGGCAAGAGCAACTCCCTCAGCAGAAGTAAGGAAGGCAGAGAGAGAAGAGGAATGTGACATCGGTTACCCAGGATGAGTCACTGATGGAAATGCAGTGCACTCTAGGACGTATACATTATGTTTTCTGACCAGGTGATCCTACCTAAATGAGCTATGTTCCATTTTGGTTCAGAATAACACTATCCAACATGGTGAAACCTCCAGATGATCTCTGCTCCAGTCCTTCATCCTCTCCTTTCACACCCAGCTAGTTACCAACATTTGCTAATTCTGAAACTTCCAGGTGTCTCATCTTCTGCTATTATCCCATTTTTGGCCTTCTTTATGGCTTACTTCAATGAAGGTAATAGCTTCTTAATTGGTTTCCTGCCTGTGCCACTTCCTTACTCCTTTATTTCACTACCACTTATCTTCATAAAAAGCAGCCCAAATAACTTCACTCCCCATGTGCCCACTCCTCATACCGTATAAAGCAGGAGCTTTTTTGCATGGGATTCCTGTCACTTCTGCTTCAAGCCTCCACACAATCTAAATTCAGAACCAGTGGTCTGCTTTAGAGGTCACACCCTGAGATGACATCAGTGGTCAAACAAGCGACACACACGTTTGAAGCTGATAAATTTTGATATTATAGGAATCAGTGGGGCCAATGGAAAATTGAGGAAAGTGAGGTTCTTCCTTAAAGATATTTAAATTCAGCTTTAAACAAAAAGCACTGGGTGGAACAACCCAGTCTTCCAAGTTCTGCCCCCTTATCTCAGTACCCAGGTACAAACCCCCAGTGACCTATCCCCAGTCAACTTGGTGTTCCATGACTAAAGTCTGCACCCATGACTAAACTGCACAGGTTGTTCAGTCTATTTCCTTAGCTTGGAAAGTTTCTCNGAGGAATGTGACATCGGTTACCCAGGATGAGTCACTGATGGAAATGCAGTGCACTCTAGGATGTATACATTGTGTTTTCTGACCAGGTGATCCTACCTAAATGAGCTATGTTCCATTTTGGTTCAGAATAACACTATCCAACATGGTGAAACCTCCAAATGATCTCTGCTCCAGTCCTTCATCCTCTCCTTTCACACCCAGCTAGTTACCCACATTTGCTAATTCTGAAACTTCCAGGTGTCTCATCTTCTGCTATTATCCGATTTTTGGCCTTCTTTATGGCTTACTTCAATGAAGGTAATAGCTTCTTAATTGGTTTCCTGCCTGTGCCACTTCCTTACTCCTTTATTTCACTACCACTTATCTTCATAAAAAGCAGCCCAAATAACTTCACTCCCCATGTGCCCACTCCTCACACCGTATAAAGCAGGAGCTTTTTTGCATGAGATTCCTGTCACTTCTGCTTCAAGCCTCCACACAATCTAAATTCAGAACCAGTGGTCTGCTTTAGAGGTCACACCCTGAGACGACATCAGTGGTCAAACAAGCGACACACACGTTTGAAGCTGATAAATTTTGATATTATAGGAATCAGTGGGGCCAATGGAAAATTGAGGAAAGTGACGTTCTTCCTTAAAGATATTTAAATTCAGCTTTAAACAAAAAGCACTGGGTGGAACAACCCAGTCTTCCAAGTTCTGCCCCCTTATCCCAGTACCCAGGTACAAACCCCCAGTGACCTATCCCCAGTCAACTTGGTGTTCCATGACTAAAGTCTGCACCCATGACTAAACTGCACAGGTTGTTCAGTCTATTTCCTTAGCTTGGAAAGTTTCTCTTCCAAATTCTCCCTGACACTTAGTTCCTCTTCCTCTGCTCTTGTACAACACAAGAACAGAGACCTTGCTTAGATCCCTCTGTTTAGTCTTTATTTTATTTTCCCTGGTAGACTAATTACTTGTTTCATCTTTGTCTTCTCTGGTCATGCCTCAAGGAGATGGTGTACTTCCCAAGGCCAAGGAGCACGCTTCATCAATATCTGGCTAAATGCCAGCACACAGTGAGTGCTCAATAAATAGGTGTAGAGTTGACGCTCATCCACTTACCTTCATTCACCTTTAATTAGCTCTTTAAACACCAGCTTTCAGTTGATGAGTCCTTGACTTCACTAAGACCATCAGATGTATAGAAAACCTCAGTGGGTATTTTCATGCTAAATGCCACACTCAGCTACTTTGTATCTCTTGCCCTCTGGCATGAACTTACCCTTTTCTCCCCTGCAATTGCCCTGTCCACTATCAACCCTGGACCACCTCCACCCCTTGATTTGCCAGTCCACTTTTCTATGTAACAGAGCAGGAATAAAGAGTCTCCCATATCCAGGTGCACCTGGCCCAGCTTCACCCTCCCCTAATTTGCATGTTGCATCTCCTGGGCAGTACAGTTGCTCTTTGCTCACTAGCTTCCCCAGGTCATTTCCCCAGAGTAGTTCTTTCAGGTTTCCCCTTTTATTTAAATCCTGCAATCCCCACTCCTTAAGCTGATAACAATTCTCTTACTCACTTTACAGAGATCAAGACCAGAATTCCTTCTTAGCTTTACCACATTCCTGGTTATTTATCTCTCCCACTTCTCTAAAATTTCAGATGAACAGAAATCCTTCCTTGGTAGACAAAACAAATCTTCCAACTTTAAAGCAACTCCTTGAAACAGTTGTAAACGTCTAGTTCATTTCAAAGCTAATGACCAATATTCTTGTAAAGTGCTATCTTTCTCTGGCACCTGCTTGGTTCCACAACATCCTTTTTATTGTTGCTGTCTTGGGGGCTTGTCTGGGCTTGACTCCTAAATTATCTCGTTAACCTTGATGCAGGTTAGATTCTAATCTTGACAAAGCCAGTGCCAACAGCTTGATCTCCAACTTTAGGGTTAGATTACAGCTCTCTGTGTGGATATTACCTGTTCCTTGAAGAGTAATTGCTTATAACATGAGTGAAATTGCTTATAACATCCTCTGGGCTGCTTGGGGGTTTGGGAAGGGTAGGTCTTTGAGATCTTAGAATCTATTAAATTGACTTGTATACAGATTTCTCTAATAATTAAAAAATCAAAAGTCTGTAGTTTTCTCTTATTTTTTATTTCTAATGTTAATATTTGTGTGTATGCCCGTTTTTCTTCACCAATGTTTCCTAAACTTTGTTTATAACAATTAAGCAGACACTATGTTAAAAATACATTTCTGGGACCCTACTCTGGTGATTCTGATTCTATGTTTTTGTAGTAATTTTACAGACTGTCAAAGATAATACTTATGATCAAGTCCTCTTGGAAAACATTTCTCTTGATTATCTTTGGAGACAGGTTTTTCTTTTACAGTAGTTCTCAATCTTTAGTGTGCCGTCAAGAACCACTGAGAGAACTTGTTAAAACTGACTGCTGGGTCTCATTCCCAGAGTTTCTGATTCATTAGGTCTGGGGTGGGACTCAAGATTTTGCATTTCTAACAAGTTCTCAGGTGACGCTGAGCTGGTAGTCCCAGGACCACATGTTGAGAATTTCTGGTCTATTGCAATAATTCTCAACTATGCCTCAATTTAGGAATGGCTGGGGTGCTTTTCAAAACCTCTATTGCCTGGTTTCAACATAGAGATTTAAATTTAATTGGTCTAGGGTGGATCCCAGGTATAGGTATTTTTAAAAATTGCTCTAGAGTTTTAATGCTTAGACAGGGTTGAGAAGCACTAGGGGATGGCAAACTATAGCTGAAAGAAAGTGAGCCGAAATGCCGGGTACTGATCAAGCATTATTAAAGGAAGAAAATCTGCCAGGCTGCGCTCAAAATGGAGGGCAGCAGCCCACGTGGGGCTGGGAGGGCTTATATAGGCTGCAAGGAAAGCTGTTGTAATCAGGGAGGGGTTTGGTGGTGGTATGGAAGATAAGGCTGATGGTGCACTCAGGTGTAAGGTTGCACCCATGTGAAAGTAGAGGAGTTTCTATTTCTCAGAAACCATGAGGTTTCTCATAAGGGAAAAGGCTGGAGGCTATTTTGTGCTTATTGTGTGCAAAATGGTGCCGGTCACATTCAAGATCCATCAGTAGCCAGTTGGCCAAATCTGGGTCACAGCCTGTTTTTGAGTTGCTGAAGAGCTAAGAATGGTTTTTATAATCTTTACGAGTGGTAAGCAAACAAACAAGAATATGAGACAGAGACTGTATGGGGCTTAAAAAGCCTACTGTTTGCTGTCTGGCTCTTTACAGGAAAAGATTGCTCACCCTTGCATTGTACGGCTATTTCTGAGAAACAGCATCTGGATTTAATGAGCAAGTTTGTTCTCTCTCTTTTTGTGTTCTCTAACTCAACAGTTTCTACTTTTATTATCTTTTGGGTTATTGTTTTCTTCTTTTCTTACTGGCTTTTCTATTCTTTTTTTCTAATTCCTTTAGGTGACTGCATAGTTTATTTTCATTTTTGTAGTTTTATAAGGAAAGTATGTAAAGGTTAGGCATTTTTCTCTGAGCAGTGTCAGCAGCCACAGAAAAGTTTGATATGCAATGTTGATATTAGCAACATTTTCTAATATTTTGTAATTACATTTTCGATTTTGTCCTGTGACCCAAGAGTTTTAATGAAGTATTTTTCCCCCTTCACATTTCCTGGTAATTAAAAATAAAAAAGAAATTTTATTAAAAACATTGGGGTTTATGGTATTATAAACAGAAAACAGAGGCTGTCTCATTTTCACATTTGAAAACTATTTGGGACTTTATAGAATGATGGCTCTAATACATGATCAATATTTGTACATCCTTAATGAAAGTTTACTAATTCATTTTTGGAGTTTAATAAACCATTAATTCAAGCTTATTGATTATATTATTAAACACCTCTATAATATTGTTTTTAGTTTACTTAATCTCTGTCCTTAACTTATGCAGGTATGTTAAATTTTCTCAAAATGATTTTTATTATTATTTTCTGTTCAGAGTATTAAGGTTTGATGCTACATTATTTGGTACGTAAGGATTTATGTATATGTCTTTATTGTGGGTTGCATTCTTTATCAACAAAATAAATTTTTATTATTATTTTCTGTTCAGAGTATTAAGGTTTGATGCTACATTATTTGGTACGTAAAGATTTATGTATATGTCTTTATTGTGGGTTGCATTCTTTATCAACAAAATAACTATTTGCTGCATTTAGCATTTTCTTTTACTTGAACTGACTTTACTTGAGATTAATACAATCTCTGTTTTCTTTTTGGTTGCATGTTCTTTGCATATCTTTTTTCTGTCCTTGTACTAACATTCTAGGTTTCCTTTTCCTTAGCTTTATATTTTATGCCCTTTTTTCTTTTTCTGAGGTATAATTTACATACAGTAAGAAAACCACCCTTTTACGCATATGGTCCTATACATTTTGGCAAATTCAATTTGTGATACTACTACCATAATCACACTATAGAATATTTTCTAAGTAAAGAGTAATTATTCTTCAAATAATTAAGTTTTTACTTCCATTAAGTTTACGACTATATTGTTTGGTCTTATCTTTGTCACTTATGTGCTTTTTGTTTCATTCGCTTTCTTGCTAGCTCTTTTTTTTTTTTTTTTATATCTGTCTCAACTAGAGTAGCTCCCGTTTCCTTTATGGCTCACGCTTGCCCTTCTACACTATGGAACTTCTATAGAGTGGTTTTGTCAAGATCTTCTTTACTTAATTGCTAGACCATTTACTATTTCTCAGAAAGAAGAGGTGTGCATTGCCTGCAGTAACGTCATTCATTCTATTCTCTTCTGTACTATATTGAGTAGAAACTCTGGAGTGTTACACATACACTAACAAGCTTCCTGAGGTCTGGGATTGATAGAGGTCTCCTCCCATTTTGCTATTCCATTGGTCTTTTCAATCAGTTTCTTAGGGGTTAGGTTAGATTTTCTTTGTAATGCCACCATCTGTCCAAAAACTTTTATTTAACTTCAGGATGCCCCTTAAATCTACAAAGTCTTCTGTGTCAAAATCTTTTGGCTGCGAGTAAGAGAAATTACCATCAGCAGTGATTTAAGCAACTAGGAGTGTGTTTTCTCACACAGCAAGAGGTCTGGAGGTGGGTGGCTGCTGGCACTGGTTTCACAGCTCAGTGGAGTCAGGTCCAGCAGCTCTGCCCTTCCTTTTGCCTCCCCCTCAAGATTGCAAAGTAGTTGCCCCAGCTCCAGGTGTCACATCCAGAATCGACAAAATAGGCAGGATGAAGGGGAAGGAATAGGTTTGCCAGTCACATTTGTTCCCATTGTTGGGAAAAGTTAAAGCCTTTCCACCAGTTCCCAGCAAGCTGCTTCTTCCATCTCATTGACCAAGCTGGTATTTCCTGACCACTCCTAGCTGCAAAGGGGCAGAAACAGTAAGTGTAGATAGAACTTCTTTCACCTTCAGAATGGAGGTAAACAAGGATTAAAGGGGCCAAGACCAGGAGTAGCAATAGACAAGTGACAATGTCTCCCACTTTCCCTCCCCTTGGCATCTCACAAGGGCTTTTACTGCTCTGTCATTCCACTAACACAGAGATGCTACATATGAGGGTACTTCAAAAGGTTCATGGAAAAACAAAATGAAAAGATGACACGAATCTTTCCATTAACTTTCTGAAGACCCCTTATACTGTCATAATAAAACATCAAATATGTACAGTGCTAAGAATATGCCAATATGTTAACTGTAATATGGACATTAAAAATATCAGACATGAGGATGGTATAGTCATTAGAGAAGATTGCATAGTAAAGATGGGTTTTACACTGAGCTGGGGAAGCCTTTAAAAATAGATGTAATTGCAGCTCCAGAAGGATATACAGTCTATGGAGAGGTACGTCTAACACGTGACACAAGAGTGAGCAAGGAACCCAGAAGAAAGCCCTGAGACCAGAGGGGGTAGATGAACTGTTAGAGGAATTAAGAGGAGAGAGAATTAGGGATTAAGTAGGGATTGGACTCTTCAGGGAAAGTCCACAGTACAGGTGATTTTTAAACAGAGGCTTGAGAATCAAGTAGCGTTAGGATGCAGGAGAGGGGGTAGCTCTCCAGGCAGGAACAAATCTCAGTTTGCAAGTGTGCAATAAATGCAACTTTATTTTTCTATAACTTGATTTATTTCAATTTCTGCTACCTGGTTACTAGAAATTTAATACCTGTAACTTCAGGAAATTTTTTTCAGGAAAGTTCTTAGGGTTACATGGAAGTTCTGGAGACATCATGCCCTTGATGAAGTCTGGCTATATGGCATTTGCTGAGATTGTTTTTTTTTCTTTTTCCTTTGAGTGGCACATTCTGGTCCAACAGCCATTTCTATGGCTTCTGCTACTTCTGGGTGTATGTGACCCATTTTTGCGTTTTGCATCTGAATTACTAAGGCAGGTTCTGAGAAGCTCTATGAGACTATGTAAAACTCTGTACCTGGACATGCCATGCCTTCTTTTCTTTGGGGACTTGCTGCCTCCACGGGCTCTTCCTGGAAAAAAAAAAAAAAAAATGCCTCTACCCTTCCATCTCACCACCTTTCTAAAGATATTGCTTCTGTCTGGGATTTCCTGGGGTGCATTTATTTTCCTACACAGTTTGAAATTCAACATATGGTCAAATATTTCAACAACATATCCAAAAGAAACATTACACGTTTTATAAAAGAAAGTTTAATATGAAAACTGTCAACTATTCAAAGAAAGTGGAGAGAATAGTAATGAACCCCTGTGCATCTGTCACCTGATAGCTACTGTTATTGACAACTTTCCATTCTTAAGAAATGGTAGTTTTTCCCTTCAGAGA
>NW_007726706.1:168599-170601 GCF_000696425.1 Galeopterus variegatus | reverse complement strand
TTTCCTCGGTGGGAAGAGTGTGATTTTATTCCTATACCCAGACCTACAAGTAATTCTAAGGGAGGATTCTAGAAGGGAGACAGAGCATTCAGATTTAGCTAACACTTGCTGGGTTCTCTTTTCTAAGACACTTATAATACATGTTCAATATGGTGAGTACTCTGTGATGGGCAGGGGCAAAGTTGGGCACATGGGATCCCCTACGACAGGCCATTCACTCATTCAAGTGTATCAGGGAGGGATGATCTGGCAGGGCAAAGCCTGGACTCATAGTTGGGGAACTGGTAATTGAGCAGCTCTGTAACTCTGATACATTATTGAGCTTCTCTGGGACTTAGCTTTCTTATTTATATAGTAAGAACACTAGGGTGGAGGGGACTGCTCGCATCCTTCTGAGATTTAGAATTTTACCATTCTGTGGTTCTAGACTACGTAGTATGTCCTTGCCTTTCTCAACACTACTAATGAGGAGTTTCTAGGTGGGGCTACTACTTCCGTATATAGTGACATGGATTTAAACAAGAAAAGTAAAGACAAGAAAAACCAAATGGGAAGGAGTTGTCCTGGTATTTGCGCACAGCTCTTTCCTTTCTCAGGTGTCCCAGGTTTGACCCGACAGTGGAAAGAGCCATAGTGTTGAACTACTGTTGTTGGCTCTTTGGTGGATCTTCAGGGAGCAGAGGTTTACAAAGGTTACGTGTCTTATTCACAGTCGTAGTTGCCGAGTGGCAGAGCTGCCAGCACACAGCACATCTGTGGGAAGATTTTTGTGGAACGTGGACCAGACTTGTCCCTTCCTCTAAGCAAGAGGCAAACCCCCCATCAATCATTGACAGAATGCTTTGGCTTGACATAAGTCATCAGTCACTGTGTGGACACGGTCTCTTCTTCGACCCATCCATTCCCATCCTCCAAATTCGCCGTCTCTGTTTTATCAGTTTTATCCTTCATGGTATCAGGTAGCAGGGCTAGGAAAGGGATGAAAATGTCCCCTGCCTTTTGCGTGTTTCAAGGTCTGAGGTAAAACAATGCTCTCTAATGAATGCACCCACCCACGTGGGAGACAGGATTGAAGATTACTTTCCGAATCCTGCAAATGTTCTTGTAAAGCTCTAACTACAGGGAACNGATAGCTACTGTTATTGACAACTTTCCATTCTTAAGAAATGGTAGTTTTTCCCTTCAGAGATAAAGACAAACTGTCCTGAAACAAGAGCTAACTTTTTTTTCTTTCTTGTGAAATTTTAGTGAAATTTGGCCCTTGTGCACAGCAATCAATTTAACTGAAATAATTTTTAAGAAGGTTAATTTTAGACAAGTCTAAAATTTTAAAACTGTTTCATTTTCCTGACACTAACCCACTGACTAAAGCTGAGCCTCCTGCTTTTGCTGCTTGTCTGCACAGGGCCCCACATAGACACATCTATTTTTCCTGTGTCCCGCTCTCTGAAATGGTTGTAATGAGACTTGGCTCTAAGGCAGGCCAGGTAGCATTTCCTGCATCAAGACTCCTCAGAGACCATTTTATATAATCACAGAGTGTCACAGGCATGACACAAATGATTATGCAAAACTCTATGCCCAATTTCCAAGTGGCTCCACAGTTTGACAAAATGATGTGGCCATTTGTGAAATGCAAGCAAATGGGAGGAAATGGAGGGGATAGGATTTCTGCAGAAGTGACAGACTCATCCAACTCAAGAGCTCTCTCATTTGACAAATCATACAGAGCAGAAATTTTTACTCTGAATGAACCAGCCTTACAAAGTATGAGTTTATACCTAGCTGTCTTTGGGGAGCAGGTGGATTAGTTTTAACCAGTTGTGGCACAGCCAATGTGGGCTCATTTGGGATGGGATGAAATTGTGCCTGTCCCCAACTCTCATGGGAAGCAGTTCAAGGTGGGGTGAGACCACTCCTGAGCTTCCCAGCAGCTGGTCATGACATGGACACGTGTGCCTGGTCACTGTTCATGCCATGTGGCTGGCGTCCCTAGGACTTT
>NW_007726706.1:165256-166722 GCF_000696425.1 Galeopterus variegatus | reverse complement strand
AACGTTTTCAAGTTGTGTCTCTTTTGTCTTCCTTAAATGCCACTATAAATGCCACTAGTGGGGGTGGGGAGGCACAGGGAAAGCAAGTGACTTGATAACATATTCAGAAACCAAGTAATGAGCCATTAGGAGGACTAACAATAAATAAATGTATTTTCCACCCAGCATCTCCGCGGCTATCCTGAGGAGCACATGACTAGGAAAATGTAATGAAAGCAATCGTAACTCTTTCAGTAGGGAGGTAATTACAGTCTATGGCTGCCTGACTGATGAAAATTACACTGCTTATAATAAATTGCCACACAGCTAAGTCTTTTCTGAAGTCCTTAGTATGATTTGTGTTTGTGCACTTACTTAAAACATCAGGGAACAATTTATAAACATGAGCTTTTTTGGACACTGCCAGGATCGGCATTTACGATTAGAGAGCCTGTTTAAGGTTTCCTGATTTATAGAGGATAGATCATATTTTCCCGACACTCTCATGGTCAATTACAGACCTGCATGGTGCATTTGGTAACTTAAAAGCAAATTTAATCTTTTTTTTTTTTTTTCATATACGTAAGCATGCCAAGCCAAGAAAACATTTTCTCTTAGATTGGGAGAGAAAGATGTTTCAAAGACAACTTACTATTGATGGGGGTGGGGAGCACTGCCAAACCCTGTCTGCCTGTCTGTCTTCCTTGAACACAACATTAGGAACCTCCATATGGAAATAAAGGGTGATGGGCTGAGTACCATTGGGAGAGCAATCTAACCATTTCTCAGCTCAGAGGCTCTAGACCCACAGTGACAACCAGACAGGCCAGGTGCTGAGCTGGGCCAAGCCACTGAGCATTCGGCAGCTGAGCATTCAGCAGCTGTGATTCTTCTGCACACCACTACCTACCTCCTTGGGAGTCCTGAGGGAAGGGATACCATGCTGGGCTGCAGCCCGCTTACCCTGGCTTGCAAGAATCAATGATATGCATCTTTTCCTGAAGCTGCATTTAGAGACATCACCTTGGAGGCTTGAACTCAGTCACTGGAGAGTATTTGCGCAACGGAAGTGGACAAATGCTGCAAATGATCATCTTCCACCTCTCCAAGCCGGTTGTTAAACATTTGTCAGCACATCATTGTACTGAAGTCTTTAGATGAGCCTCTCCTGCTTTGGCAACTGTGACCTTCCTATCTACTACTGGGAANGGATTGAAGATTACTTTCCGAATCCTGCAAATGTTCTTGTAAAGCTCTAACTACAGGGAACGAAATGTGGTTTCTTTTCGGTTGTGACTGGGAGGCTAGTAGTTGTGCTCAGTGGCGTGTGGTTTTAATTGATCTTCAGCACTTGAACTTCAGCCAGCCTAACGGGACCTCTCGACCGGCACTGGTTATCCGTAGATGATGCTGGGCAGTTTTCGGATGCTCAATGTGAGCTGAACGTTTTCAAGTTGTGTCTCTTTTGTCTTCCTTAAATGCCACTA
>NW_007726706.1:162482-163805 GCF_000696425.1 Galeopterus variegatus | reverse complement strand
AAGTCTTTAGATGAGCCTCTCCTGCTTTGGCAACTGTGACCTTCCTATCTACTACTGGGAAGAACAAAGTCCAGTGTAAGTATTTATATATTCACTTTACCTTTGCAGGCAGGTCGCTACATATTGTGAAGTCAGGGGCATTATGTTTCCTGTGTGTTAAGCTGAATAAAGTTGCCTGAGAAGGTGGGGTTAACCTTAAAAGAAACAGAAAATATTGTCTTTTCCATGGATGCCTCAGTCTTCTTGGGAGATCTGACATTCACAGCTGAAACCTAGAACACTGTCTGTCCACGTGTAGTCCCTAGACTAGCAGCGTTAGCATCCCTGGGGAACTTGTTAGAAATGCAAATTATTAGGCCCCACCCTAGATCAACTGAATCAGAAACTCAGGGGGTGGGGCTCAGCAATCTATTTTAACAAGTGGTTCTGATGCAAGCTGAAGTTTCTAGAAGCACTGTTCTGAAGAAATGCAGAAGACGGCATAAAACATTGTATTGTAGAAACTCTACAGTGGCAGAGATGAATAGCCATGGCACAGATCACGTGGCCCACAAAGCCAGAAATATTTATTATCAGCCCTTTACAGAAAAAGTTTACCAACCCCTGCTCTTGGCCATTATGTGGAGCAGGCACATGCATACACATACAAACATGAGTGAGCATGCACGGGTGTGAATGCTGTCCTGCAAAATTTATATCATGCTAGTCATTATTACCTCTTGAAGGAGTTTCCTTTCCCTGTTATCATCTCTTCCTTACCTCCCACTTTCTCGTCAAATTCCTTGACATTTTTTATTCCCTAAAGCTACTCTTTTCCAATGTTGTTAAAGACATTATTTATGCGAAATTCAAGTGATGCTTTCGAAAATCATTAACTCCTTTTCTTTTTCTGCATTATTTGTGATAGTTGATCATTACTTCCATTTTGAAACAGCTTCTTTTATTAGCCTCTCTGATACCTGTCTACACTTTTGTTGTTTTCCTGTCCTTTTTTGACCCTTCTTTTACTGCCCAGGAAGAGAAATCAGAAGAGGGTTGCATCTATGAAATCTCAGGAAGAGAGTCCTTTCAGAAGGAGGAAGTGGCCAATAATTTTGCAAGCTGCTATTGGTCAGGTAACATAAGAATTGAAACATATCATTTTCTCGGGGTTTGGTCCTATGCCTTCTGCTAACATTTCACACTTGTGTTGAGGATTTCACTCATGCTGAAGCCTTCAGTAACTGTCTCCATTCGGAATTTCAGGCCTACAGGTCCTGCTCCTCACTGGATATCTTTAGCTGACTATCCCACAAGCCCCTTGGACTCAACAGGTTGCCCATC
>NW_007726706.1:117622-161174 GCF_000696425.1 Galeopterus variegatus | reverse complement strand
GAGCGCCGCCGCGCTTCCCAAGCGGCGCACTATCCAGTGCGCCACCGGGCCGGCCCATGCTGGCAACTTTTAAACAAGAATTACAAACTCTACGAGCTCTATGCCTTTAATAATTAGGAAAGGCAAAAAAAAACAAACAAAAAAACCCCAGTCCCCCAGGTAATAAGGAGTGGTGGGGACTGTGGTTCAGTGCAGCGTTTATATCTATCCTATCCCCACCACCAAAAAATCCATGTAAATTATTTAAATTTTAAATTCTGCTTCAGCTAAGTATAATGCACCTGCAAGCTGAATTGATCTCTTAGGCACCAACTTGTGACCACATTTAAAATTAAAATTTAAGGTCCTCATCCACGTAAATTATAAAAACTGAGCTCTTACTATACCTGCTAATTTGTTATCCATTTGTTAAAGCCTTGTGAATATTTTCCCTCATCATTAATATTCTACAAAATGATTTAGAATGGCTGCATAGTAGGTATGTGTCATAATTTATTAAATAATTCCCTCTTAGATGGACATTTAGGTTCTTACTAGATACGTTTCCATCAAACTTAGCATGTCTAAATGAGTCACCTGACTGGTAAGTATTTTTGTGAGAGGAAGTCTTTAGAACTAGAAGGATCAGAGTTTATGCATATTCATATGAATTTGACAAATGCCGCTAAATTGTCCTTCAGAAAAGCTATACGAATTTGCATCCCTTCAGGCTGATATGATAGTACCTGGTTCCTTAAGAACCATTGGGTATTATTCTTTTTAAATATATCATTTTTAACTTGGTAGACAAAGGGCATTTGAGTACTTCCATTTGTATTTCTTTGATTACTGGTTAAGCTGAACAAGGGTCTCACATCAGGAACAGACCTGAGATAGATTGGCTGCCAAGTGCCTGTTGGGCAGCAATCTCGGGGACATCACCTGAAAAGATGAGTGAATGGGACTGGGTAGGGGAGAGGCTGAATTGTGAGCCAGGGTCACCTTCAGAGTTGCCTTGACTCAAGGCAAGGGAGCCTCCCCTTTGTCACTCCTCCTGACCAGTCATTGGGTGCAGGGTGCAGAGACACACCTTGGAAGAAGCAACTACCTTTGCTGGAGGAAATTTCTAGAGAGGGGCTTGGGCAGAGCCCCAAGCAGCCAGCATTCCCTGCCAGGCACTGGGTGCTGGACCACACCTACAATACCTTTACATACTGATGGATACAGGGTCTGGCATAGAGTATGTGTAAATATTTGTTAAATCAATGAATTTCTACTTCTTTTGTTCATAGCTTATTACCCATTTTTTTTTCTGTTGCTGTATTTTTTTCTTTCATTTCTTTGCAAAGCGCTGCTTCCATTTTGAAGACCATTGTGTAATGAAATATTTTCTACTATTTGCTACTTGCCTTTTGGTTTCATTGGCTTCATTTTTGTGATCTATAGACCTTTCTGTTTTTATATGGTCCAATCTATCCATCTTTTCCCTTTTATTTGTACGTTCAATAAATCTTTGCAATCCCTAGATCAGAGAATGCTTACTCATATGTATTTTTTTCAGGTTTTTTTAGGTTTTATTTCTTGCATTTAACTCTTCAACCCATCTGGAAATTATTTTGGTTTAAAGCATGAAGTAGAGATCTAACTTATTTTTTTTTTTTTTTGCTATGAAGATCCCTTTATATCACTCCAAGGGGTGTGCATTTTATTTGGAAGTTGATGGGGAGTCCCCAAATAAAGCTGGGTGGGGGCGGTGATGTGATGAGATTTGCCCTAATGGAGGGAGGGCTTGCTGCCCTGTGCTTTGGATGCATGCAGATACTTTGGGGTAGTGGGCTTTCCTGCCTCTCCTGTCACTCTACGTATGGCTTTTCCACCTCCCTGGAAGGCTGCCTTTGCCTTTCAATGATTAAAGCGGGATCTACCGACACTTCAGAAACTCATCAGCTTGAGTTCATCGGGACACCCATCATGAATCTGCTACAATTCAGCACTTGCCAGAAGCTGGCAGGAGACATCTGATGTGTGTAAGAGACCATCGAGGATTCATGTTAAACATCCATTCTTCTACATTCTTTGAGCTCAGGCCTGCTATGGAATTAGCTCTTCAGAAAGCCCTGTGTCTGGTCCCTATTATCTTAGTCCCCTCCAGAAATGCTTCCACTCCATTAAGATTTAATGTTATTTCCCCAGCTTTTATCTAAGGGTTGTGCAAGAAACATCCATTTTGAGAACCGTTTTGTATCTTTCATTAAAACACATGGCAGCTGGGGCTTGGTTTTTCTTTGTTTGAAGAAAACATTTTACATGTGTTTTAAGATTAAAATTTATCTCAAATTCTTCTTGGGATTTATAGCCAATGAGTATGTAAATTAATAATTAAAGGGGTTTAAAAGAACTTGAGAGTGGCATTTTGAACTTTATGTGAGCCCCGTCTTATTCAATTTGGGCTGCTATAATACAATGCCATAGATTGGGTGGCTTAAACAACAAACATTGATTTCTCACAGTTTTTCTGGCTGGGAAGTCCAAGATCAAGACAGAGTGGTGTCTGTTGAGGGCACTTATTCTGGTTTGTATATAGCTGCTTTTCCGTGTATCCTCACACAGGGGAGAGAAAAATCATCTCTCTTTTTAAGGGCACTAATCCCACTCATGAGGCCTCCACCCACATGACCCAATCACCTTCCAAAGGTCCCATTTCCTAAGACTATCACATTGAGGGTTAGGATTTCAACATATGATATTTGAGGGACACAAATATTCAGTGCATAATACACCCTTCGGGCTCCATCCTGTTGAGCATCCCAGAATTTACCTGCTGACTTACATGAGCTTTGTCTGATCAGAAGGCAAGGGGGTCGGGTCTTGGCTACTTCTCCTCCCTAACTCTTTTTAAAGCCTGGTTCCATCTGGACCCTGGTAATACCCCATGGGATCCCAGAGTATCCTGAACTATTTCATAGGCATTAACATGGTANAGCTGGGGCTTGGTTTTTCTTTGTTTGAAGAAAACATTTTACATGTGTTTTAAGATTAAAATTTATCTCAAATTCTTCTTGGGATTTATAGCCAATGAGTATGTAAATTAATAATTAAAGGGGTTTAAAAGAACTTGAGAGAGGCATTTTGAGCTTTATGTGAGCCCCGTCTTATTCAGTTTGGGCTGCTATAATACAATGCCATAGATTGGGTGGCTTAAACAACAAACATTGATTTCTCACAGTTTTTCTGGCTGGGAAGTCCAAGATCAAGACAGAGTGGTGTCTGTTGAGGGCACTTATTCTGGTTTGTATATAGCTGCTTTTCCGTGTATCCTCACACAGGGGAGAGAAAAATCATCTCTCTTTTTAAGGGCACTAATCCCACTCATGAGGCCTCCACCCACATGACCCAATCACCTTCCAAAGGTCCCATTTCCTAAGACTATCACATTGAGGGTTAGGATTTCAACATATGATATTTGAGGGACACAAATATTCAGTGCATAATACACCCTTCGGGCTCCATCCTGTTGAGCATCCCAGAATTTACCTGCTGACTTACATGAGCTTTGTCTGATCAGAAGGCAAGGGGGTCGGGTCTTGGCTACTTCTCCTCCCTAACTCTTTTTAAAGCCTGGTTCCATCTGGACCTTACATGAGCTTTGTCTGATCAGAAGGCAAGGGGGTCGGGTCTTGGCTACTTCTCCTCCCTCTTTTTAAAGCCTGGTTCCATCTGGATCCTGGTAATACCCCATGGGATCCCAGAGTATCCTGAACTATTTCATAGGCATTAACATGGTAATATAATTCTTGTTCACTTATTAAAAACCCATCTAGGGCTCGAGCCCCCTGAGGGCAGGGCCTGTCTTGTCTGTCGTTCTGTCCTCAGTACCTGGCAGTACTAGGGCCTGGAGGTACCGAAACAGGTGCTCAATAAGCATTTGTTGAATTAGTGAATGGGGCATAGGGATGAAGATTGGATGCAGGGGAATCCAGACATGGAACTTGAGACTGGAATTAAAAATGAGAATGATTCAGGGCTGTCTGGTTAGCTCGGCTGGTTAGAGCACAGTATCATAACACCAAGGTCAAGGGTTTGGATCCCCATAATGACCAGCCACCAAAAAAAAAAAAATCAAAGGCATTTTCAGAGTTCCTTGGGATCAAATATTTTTCATAGTCATTTCATTCATTCTTTCATTTTATCATTCATTTCCTTATCCTTTTTTTAAAAAAAATTATTCACAAAGTACTTTTTTAGTGCCTACTCTGTGCCAGTGACAGGAGAAGCTTATTTGAAATCTCCAACACAGCGTCAGCCAACAAAGTCACACGGCTTGAATTCAACCACCGCCTGTTTTCACACAGCCCACGAGCTAGGAGTTGCTTTTCCATTTTTAAATGGTTAAAAAAAAAAATCAAAAGAAGAACAACATTTTGTGAAATGCGAAAGGTAGATGAAATTCAAATTTCAGTTGTCCGTAAAGTGTTACTGGAACACAGCCAGGCTTATGTGTTTGCATGTTGTCTGGGGCTGCTTCTGCTCTACATGGGCAGAGCTGACCTGTGACAGAGGTGGCCTGGCCCATAAAGACTGAGATATTTACTCTCTGGCCCTTTATAGGAAACGTTTGCTGACCATTGCCCTAGCTCATAAAGCACACACCCAAAACACAAGGCAAATGCCCCTGAGGTTCTGACTATAAATGGCAAGGGTGTAATGGCAGGCAAGGACCGGCTAGGGGGTGAGAGGGGAAGGGGGGTTCTGCAAATACCAAGAGTCATGAATGACGGGGCAGGAGTAGGCCAGTTAAGCAGCTGGTGCAACCCAGGTAAGGAAAAGATGAGGTTCAAGAAAGTAGCTGAGGTGAGGCCTGAAAGGGTCTAGGCAAGCAAGTTTTCCACTTTGAGTGGCAGAGGATTAGCCTAAACCGAGGTAGCCAGTGAGAAACCCATTCCTAGAGCAGAAGCAGCTACTTTCTGACCCATTTCTCTGGGCTTGGGTGGGCAAGGCTACAGAGTGTGCTTGTGGCTTAGGAGGGAGTCCCAGCGTGCTGCTGGCCCAGAGTCGGAGTGTGGGGGACAGAGGGGGTGGAGGACAGGCCTCCTGGAAAGTTCACTCCCTGCCAAGATAGTGGGAGGAACTTCTTGGAAAGATATGAAAGCTGAAATTTACAACACAAGGAAATGTATTGAAGCTATTAACAAGCGCCTCCACAGACTTCTGTCTTAGGGTTGTTAAAGTACTTATCTCCTTGGCATCTGAATGCACTAATGCAAACATGAAATATATGTTGCAGGATGGAAAAAAAATAATGAGGTGGCCACCGTTTCAACTCTTGATTTCATACAACATCGCTTTATATGACGGCAACCTGCAATTTGTTAAGGGAAAGTCTCGCAGTAAAGGGATCTGACATCCCTTCCCCATTTGAGAAAGAGTAAAATCTCATCAGTGCTTTTGGGTAGGATATTAATTTTCATTCCATTTCTCCCTGGGGGATAAAGAAAACTGAGTTAGGCGTGTTAATGGTGTAGAAGCCAGAATGTTAAATACACGTGGTTCTGCACCATTAACCTCAAGGAACTGTCAAAATGCTTCATTTTCATATTGGTGTAGCCCGAATATTATTTTAAATAAGAGGGAGCTGGAACTGACAGCCCCTCAATTTCATAAGGGAGGAAGACCACTAGTGCATATTTTTATTTGTAAATGGTTGTATTCTGCTTACATAGTCAAAACCAGAAAAGCATGGCTCCTTGTAGGATCCGGGTTATTCCAGGGACTTTGTCAAACTGCTGAGAATTTAAGGGTGGTGGATGTAAAATCTTTAAACAAATTGATGCAAACTCTTTTTAATATTTATAAAGTTATGTAAAACCAGGGAAAGGAGGGAAAATAAAACCAGAAATCACAAAGAAATATATTTTAAGTAGCTTAGTCTGTCTTTTGTCTTTACTAGAAAAGAGGAAGAAAAGAGATGTAAAATCTTTAAACAAATTGATGCAAACTCTTTTTAATATTTATAAAGTTATGTAAAAGCAGGGAAAGGAGGGAAAATAAAACCAGAAATCACAAAGAAATATATTTTAAGTAGCTTAGTCTGTCTTTTGTCTTTACTGGAAAAGAAGAAGAAAAGTAAATCATATGGAATAAGTCGGGATCTGTCCATTGCATTTCTCTCTGCTTCCCTCTCCACCAGGGAAAAAGATGAAACAAGACTTTGTATTCTCCAGAGCATGCATCATCTCAGTGATGTGCGTCCGTAGGAGCAGCCTGCCGAAACAGAGCTTTGTTTCTGTAACTTCAGTCTGATCTCTGCTCTGATCTGCTACTTACTACCTACAAATAACTTAATAGGGTCCACTCTGAGCTTCCCATCTAGTGGCTCCTAACTGAGTCTGTTCAAAACTCTTCATGAGCTTCTCCCCCTCCTCTCTGCCGCTGCTGGTTATAAAGCAACAACCTAGGCCAGGTGCTGGAGTCTGGGGAGAGACATGTCCTGTTTGAAGCCCTCTTATAAGTCTCCCTGACTTAGCACCTGTTATCTTTGTGGGTTTTTTTTCCCACTTGACATAGGAGGGACCCATTGGTTGCTCTGGGGGGTGGCACACCCGACTGCAGTGTAAAGATCTGGCATGGGTGCTCCTACGCGGATGCAGCTGCCCTGGCCTCACATCTGGCAGCTAGCCCACTATTTCCTTTTGATGCATTTCCTTTCATTTCACCAGGAGGCTTCTGCCCCTCACTCTGGGCTCAAGGAAAATTTAGAGCTCCTTCTTGTTATCATGAAGGTCAACAGACGGGTTGGGAGAATAGGATGGGGATCGTTCAATTAGTACTGCACATGTCCAAGGACTTTCCTGTGATATTTTAATAAATTAATTTTTGTAGAAAGGAATAATTGATGAGACTATAGGGCATGCAGTCTCTGTCCTGGCATTGACTGAACAAGGTCAGGTGCACAGTACTCCTGAAGGGCCCCCATGGGCGCAGCCCTCCTGTTGTCTGCTGTCACTGTTCAGCCTCTCTGAGGGCTGCACACGAGCCCAGTCCCTGTCTCCCTCGCCACAACCCCTTCCATCCTCTTCTGTTGACATAGTTTTCTCTGCCTCTGGATAAAATCCCAGAAAGTTCCCAAAGCTTTCTGGTTACTTTTCTTTGGGTAATAATGATAATACAATCCAGGCCAGCCTAATGTCAAAACTCTGGGCTCTTATTGAATTTAAAAGTTCTTCCCTCTCTCCACTTGAGCCTGCCTTGGGCTTGGAAGTCTGCAGTGGGAGAGGAAGGCGCAGCTGGTTTCTTCCCACTCCCTCTCGCCCCCTCCTCTTCCCCTCACCAGCGTGGGAGACAGTGGTAAACAGAGGAGAGGAGGTTAGTTTTCTATGGTGCTGTTTTATCTGGCATCGGTGCATTCCAGCTGTGTCACAGTGAGCATTTTTGCATCTTTCTCCTGTTGTAGGTATTTTGGGTTCTTTAGAGATCCCCTCCCCTGATTGCCCCCCCATCCCTCATTGATGTGGCAATTCATGCACCCCTCGTCTCCGGCTTTTGCTGGTCCACCTCTCCATGTGGATCTCCTGGCTCATCCAGGTTTACTAGGTGGGGTCCATTTCAAAACGGTGCATGGTTGGGGCCCTTCCAGAGGTCCTCACATGACCCTAAGCCACATGTGTGCATCCTTATCCCAAACTCTGCAGGTGCAGACCCTTGCTAATGCAGTTCTCTTTCCTATCCTGCCTTCACCAGGGCTCCTCCTGGTGATTATTTTTCAGATGCAAAGCACGTGCCAGTCCCTGTGTCTCCAAATTCCATAGGAAAAAGTCCAGTGTCTGAGTTATTCTCCTGAAGAATGTGGATTAAGGGGAGGGAGGGACCCTCCACTTTTTTTTTTTTCCTTTTTGTCTTTTTTCGTGTCCGGCAACGGATCGCAACCCTCAGTGTCGCGCCCGTACCGGACTGGGACCGGCAACGGGATCGCAACCCTCGGTGTTGCACTCGCACCTCGCTCAGCCAGTGAGCGGGAACTGGTCTGTATGTGGGATCCGAACCCTCGGCGGGAGCGCCGCCGCGCTCCCAAGCAGCGCACTGTAGCAGTGCGCCACTGGGCCAGCCCAGGGACCCTCCACTTCTGTCCCTCCTGGTAGAGCAGAAGCATTGTCCTTTCTAAAGACGTCTTTACGCTCTCATCTTTCTCCCTTGCCAGTCTCTGAGACTCCCACTGATGACCCTGAGGTGGTAAGAGGGTAACACAGGCACAGTCGCTTTGGGCTCCTGCTTATGTAGGTGGTCTAGCATCTCACTGTGAAATGGCAGGGGGTGGAACTTACAGCCTGTTCTTCTTGCCCTGCAGTCTCTGCTAAAGCTAAGATAACTGGACTGCTCTAAGAAGCAGTTGCTTATACGCCTCTTGGAAGACCTTGCTACAGGAAAGAGCCCTTGGTTCCAAGGCATGCTTTATACCAGGTGACGGCCAGCTCAGTCGCACAGCCTCATATGGGCTCTCCTTGCAGCCTGCCTCCCTCCCTCTTTCGTCACTCCTGCTCCCTGGTACTGGGCCTGCTACTTAAGTAGAGGACATAAGCCTCTCCTTTGAGCTCTGCTTTCTAGGGAAGCCGGCAAATATAACTAGTTAGTGCAAAACTCTGCTAGATGCTGTGGGAAAGGAAACATGGTTCTTCCCAAACTTGTCCTGCCTTTGGAAGTACTTAAGAGGTTAACCACAGTGGAGAAAAGATGCAGAGGTGCGGAAGCATCTCCCTAGACCGATCTTAGACACCTGTTGTACTTCTTTCATGGTGTGTCCTCTGCTGGGTCACTAAGCCACTCTTTGCTCATGATTTGGGTTATTACAAGAAGTTGAGGAAATAAGGGCTCTTCATGAGAAGAGCCAAAAGTCTAGGGTGAGGGGGATTAGCGAGAAATTGATTAAGGGTCACAAAGATTGATTACATTTTGTAAACATGAGGACATTAATTATGTCGATTTGATCACCACATATTGTACACAGGTATTGATATTCAAATCTGTACCCTACAAATGTGTACAATCAATTTTGTTTCAATAAAAAAAAACTGTCAAAAAAAAAAGTCTGCATTTGAAAGAATGCATCTCAGGGATGGTATCTTTTTTTCTTAATCTCTCTACTTAGTTCCCAACACGCAGTGGGCTATTGAGTTCATCAGATGACTAGGGAAAATGCCATTGGGGATTAATGTTTTTTTCTTTTTGCTCTTTGTCTTTCTAAGCCCATGAGCCTATCTTTTTTAGCCTTTAAGCCTTCCTTACGCTAAAGCTGAACTGTCCAATGTGGTAGACACTAGCTATGTGGCTGTTTAGCCCTTGTAATGTGGCTAGTCTGTATTGAGATGTGCTATACGTGTAAAATTATTCAAGTGTGATAGTTGATTTTGTGTGTCAACCTGACTTGGCCGTGGATGCACAGACGTTTGGTTCAACATTACTTTTGGATGTGTCTGTGAGAGTGTTTCTGGATGAGGCTAATGTGTGAACCAGGAGACTGAGTAGAGCAGGTGACCCTCCCTAATGCAGGTGGGCCTCATCCAATCTGTCAAAGGCCTGGATAGAACAAAAGGCTGGGTAAGAAAGAATTTTCTCTTTCTGCCTGTCTTCAAGCTGGAATATTGGTGTTCTCTTGCCTTTGAACTTGAACTGGAACTCACATCATCAGCTCTCCTGGTTCTCAGGCCTTTGAACCCAGACTAGAACTACAGCGTTGGCTTTCCCAGGTCTCCAGCCTGCTGACTACTTTTTTGGTGATGGGGCCTTCTCGGCCTCCATAATCATATGAACCAATTTCTTATAATAAATGTCTCTGTCTCTCTCCCTCTCTCCACTGCCTCTCTCTCCCATTCCTTCTCTCTCCATATGTAAAATTGACCCATGAACAACATGAGTTTGAACTTCATGAGCCCTCTTATATGTGGATTTTTTTAAACAGTATTCATGGGATGCAGGACCTACATATAAAGAGGATTGACTTTTCATATCTGTGGGTTCTGCAGGGCCAACCTGAATGTCTTCAAATTTTGACCTATGCATGGGGACCTGGAACAAGCCCCCAGTGAATACTGAGGGATGACTGTGCACGCATGTATATGTGTGTGTATGTATATACTTTTCCTAGTGGTTCTGTTTCTCTGCAGAACCCAGACTAATACAATAAGTATACAAGCATAAGGGTACTTCAAAAAATTCATGAAAAGGTCTATATTATTTATGAATTCTATTTTTCCACAAACTTTTGAAGTACCCTTATATATAAGTATACAGACTGGATTTTGAGGGCTTAGTATAAGAATATATAAATATCTCATTAATAATTTTAATGTTTATTGCATGTTAGAATGTTAATATTTTTGATGTATTGGGTTTAATAAAATATTTTATTACATTTAAATTAACTTAAAAATATAGATCTTAGAAAATTTTAAATTACAAATGGAGCTCACATTATAATTTTGTTGGACAGTGCTGGTCTAATGTATCTTGTGATCATCCAAAAGGTGGATAAAATATGAGCATTTCCAAAATTTATTTGACTTCAGATTCTTTTTATACAGGTTAGCAACTCAAGAAATGAGTGTTCCATGGAATGTACTTCAGGAAATTGATTGAGCTCCGAGGGGTGATTTGATGACATGATGGGAGATGCAGGAACAACCTTCTGGGTCTTCCCTTTGCCTTTGATTCTGGTCAATGGTCCACGTGCTCAGTTCCCAGTGAGGTGGTGCCGGACCTGGAACAAGCCCCCAGTGAATACTGAGGGATGACTGTGCACGCATGTATATGTGTGTGTATGTATATACTTTTCCTAGTGGTTCTGTTTCTCTGCAGAACCCAGACTAATACAATAAGTATACAAGCATAAGGGTACTTCAAAAAATTCATGAAAAGGTCTATATTATTTATGAATTCTATTTTTCCACAAACTTTTGAAGTACCCTTATATATAAGTATACAGACTGGATTTTGAGGGCTTAGTATAAGAATATATAAATATCTCATTAATAATTTTAATGTTTATTGCATGTTAGAATGTTAATATTTTTGATGTATTGGGTTTAATAAAATATTTTATTAAATTTAAATTAACTTAAAAATATAGATCTTAGAAAATTTTAAATTACAAATGGAGCTCACATTATAATTTTGTTGGACAGTGCTGGTCTAATGTATCTTGTGATCATCCAAAAGGTGGATAAAATATGAGCATTTCCAAAATTTATTTGACTTCAGATTCTTTTTATACAGGTAGCAGCTCAAGAAATGAGTGTTCCATGGAATGTACTTCAGGAAATTGATTGAGCTCCGAGGGGTGATTTGATGACATGATGGGAGATGCAGGAACAACCTTCTGGGTCTTCCCTTTGCCTTTGATTCTGGTCAATGGTCCACGTGCTCAGTTCCCAGTGAGGTGGTGCCCTGGGTACCTCAGCACAGTTCTTGATCAGAGTTCTGGCCTTCTCACCTGTTCTAAACTTCCTCAGTGATTTCTCCTTCTGTATTTAAAAAAATTTTTAATCAACTTTATTGGTAAATAATCAACACACTATAAAATGCACCCAATTGGATGAATTTTGGCAAATGAATCACCTGCATAGCTATCACCACAGTCAAGACATATCATATTTACATCACCCTAAAAAGTTCTTGTAAGCCCCTTCCCAGTCAATCCCTACCCCTCAACGCCCAGCTGGTGCAACCACCCATCTCATCCTGGTCTTTTGACCTCTAATCTACTCTCTCCCTCTCTCATTCCTTTATTCCCATCATTTGCATCTAGTACAGTTATTCTATAACTTCAGAACCCTACCTTAGACAAGTCTTTTTGTTTTGAGCTTGAATTTGTGATACTTTCAGCAACTCTGAGTAACTATCCCATCAGCCCAACATTCTTAGCTTCCTGAAACCCTGCTTGGTTTCTGTCTGTCTAATCAGGTTTTTTTTTTTTTTTTTTTTTTTTTTTTTCATTCAGGCCCAATTCCTTCCAAAGGGGACCAGCCAGGTATGGAGAAACCAAGCAGGTAGTGGAAAACCGGGCAGTGCACTTTACTGAATATGACCACATGGTGTTAATAGAACATAGAGTCCTACTTATGGTGTAACCTAAATCCAAACTCTAATTCCACTCCCCTGGATAATTGTGACGGGTGAGCTAGTCCCTGAAGTACAAGTATGGGTGAGGCAAATGAGAAAAGTGTTGGGGTAATGAGAAAGTGAGAAAAGGCGTCAGAGAAGACGGAAGTTGAGGAAAGGGTGCAGTGGGTCTCAGTGTGGTCATAGGTTAGAATTCCCCTTGGAGCTTTGAAAATGTAACTGTGCCAAGGCTAAAATTCAGAGATTCTAATTCATTAGATTTACATTTTTTAAAAAAAATCTCCAACTGGTTTTCATGTACAGCCAGTCTTAAGTTCCACGAGCATAGAGGGATCAACACAATTCACTATCTTGGTGAATTGTCCATAGGAATTTGCTTGGATTTAGAAGTTTGGCCAGTACTTGGCTTGTGAGTCCCCAGGCTCCACGTAGAATCAGTTGGTAGAACGATCACCATTTTATGATAGGTTTAGCAGTGAGTTCAGCCAAAAATAAGACCAGGAGAAGATCTATCCAATGGTATCTGGGTGCTGTCCCCTAACTGATACTGACAGAAATCATTCAACTTCCCTCCCCTCACATCTACAGCGCCAGTAATGAGAAGAAAGTTTGCCTCCGAATATCTCTAGGGTAGAGAACAGGAAATATAGAATACCCCATGCAAAGTTATGGATAGGGAAAGAATGGCAGGTTCACAGGGAAAGGGAAGGTAGTTCAGGATGGCTCTAGCATAAGACCTGGAGGGCTGGCAGGTGGCCAGATGGACAGGGAGGCAGTTGAAGAAGAAGCCTGTGAACTCACATTTTCTGGGCAAGTAGGTGATAAGGCCATCACTGGCTTTGAACCTGTGGCTCTAGGGTATGAGTGGGCTGTTAGAGAACCTGCTCTGACAGCAGTCCCAGAGGGCCCAGAAATGAGGCTGCTGGTGTGCTCTGTTCCTTTTTCTGTTTGTGAATATCTATTTTCTTGCTCCAAGGGAATGCTGAAAATAGTTCTCACACCTTAGGAAGCCAACCTGATCCCCTGGTTTCCCTCTAGTTTCTGTAGCCGTCCTCAGTATCAGGACTGTGCTGGGGCCTCTGAGGGGACACTGGGATGTGCTTTGAGTTAGTCAAGGCAGCGAAATTCTACTGAGGATTTAGAAGCCCCACGCCCTTGGGTTTCCTGGGTGGTGGTGCTGGTGGTGGCACATCTCTGAATAGGGTGTTCCTTTCAGGACTCTACAAACACCATTTGAAATAAAATGCCCTCATTTCTCATAAGGGTTGTTTCCCACAGTCCCACCCCTGCAGGCAGCTGTGTGAATTCTAATGGGCTGCCATTGTTACCGGCCATCTTTCTTTCCTCTTGGCATACGACTTTTAAAAACTAATTTGAGCCACATAAGAAAATAAGTCACATTTAAAAAAATTAACTCTGATTTATTATGATAGTGGTATATCCTCAGTATAGAAAAACTTCACCTTTTTATGACCCCAGATTCTGGGCTTAGGCACTGACCTGATTCACCTTTATTGGCCCCCACTGTCCGTTGCCTGTTTGTAAACCTCAAATCCCACTCGAGGATTAAGGTCTGCTGCAGGCTCTTGGGGAATTTACAAAAGGGTATTTTCAACTCTCACTTCTGTAAGTTCTGGAACATTTGGTAGAAATCCATTCAATACCTTATAGTAACACCTCATAAAGTTGCCTTGGAATCCAGATCTGGCCTCTGAAAAATTTCAGTGAAAATGGTTTCTGCAAGTTTGCTGAGGCTACTAAACAGCCCTCTGGCTCTTGCTTGAGCTGGTTTTGTCTGTAGGAAGCCAGGTCCTGCACAGTGGTGTCCCTTTCTCTCACAGATCATCTGGATTTGGCAATGATTGCTGCCATGTGCTCCATCTCTTCCCTGTTGGGAAGCCACTGCATGAGACACAGGGAATGCCCCCATTTCTTTGAAGTCAATCATCTGTCTCCTAGAGGCAGCATGTATAGAAGAACTACAAATATTGCTTCCTCCTTGATACTCTACTTCCACAAAGGAGGCTCCCCAGTTATTATTTATTATTCTCATTTACATGATCTCAGAAGTATTTTTGCACCTAAAGTTGCATAGATTAGATCCACAGATGCTCAGGTTCTGGCCACTTTCCCACAGGTTCAGAAAGCTGCCTCTGGCAGGGATGTGCGGAGATGGCCCATCTCCTTTGCTTTGCAGATGGGGATGCTAAGATCAGGGGAGATCCCAGCTTACATGTTTCCCTTCATGCTCCTGTTCTGAGCTCAGATAGGGCTTTGGCGAGGACCAGGCATGGCTCCTCGAAGGGTAGCCGAAGCCAAGTTATAGGGTAGAAGCTACAGGCCTTCCAAGGGGGCCCAGCTGCACCCTAACATGGTGCTTGCAGCTCTGTCTAGATCACTCATTCAAGGCTTCCACAATTCTCTGGACTTGCTACTTGTCTAGAGCCTTTGGATCCTGACCCTTGAGGGCCACACAAACTGACTCCCCATTTAGACTTGGCCACACTTCTATGGCTACCTTGTTCCCAACCTCTACCTTCCTTCATGTCTGTTTTGCTTTATTTTCCTAAAGAATTGGTTATTTCTCCTTGTTTCTTACCTCATCCCACACTGCATTCTTGTGTTAGGTGTTTTAAAGTGATTATCATTGCTATGGGTGAAATGCGTCCCCCCAAAGTTCATGTGCTGGAAACTTGACAGTGTCAAGAAGGTGAGAAATCTGATTACGGAATTTAAAAGGTGGGGCCTTTAGGAGGTGAATGGATCCTGAGGACTCTGTCTTCATTAATAGATTAATCCATCTGTAGATTAATGGGCTAATGGTTTAGTGGGTTTTCATGAATGTGGAGTGGTGGCTTTATAAGGTGCACATGAAAGAGCTCTTTCCATCTTCTCCACTTGATACTCTGCTCACCACAGGACTCTGTAGAGTTCCCACCCAGAAGAAGACCCTCACCAGATGCACTCCCTGGAGCATGGGCTTCCCAACCTCCAAAACTATAAGAAATAAACTTTTCTTTATAAATTACCCAGTTTCAGGTATTCTGTTAGCAGCAGCAGAAAACTGGCTAATCATCAGACTTTTCCTTTAAGCAATGAAAATTTTTACTCAAAGTCAAATTTCTGCAGATGCACAATATGTGAACAGATGGAAACATACAAGCCCATGTGACTTCAGTGTGCCTCAGAATCACCAGGCCGTGTGTTAAAAACTCTCTGGGAGGCTCCTTAGAGTATCCTGTACATGCCCCAGATTCAGCATTAGGAGGTTCAAGGTTCGGTCCAGGAATCTGCATTTCAAGCATCCCTAGTGATTCTGATATGGGATTTAAGTATTTCATGAATTAAAAAAAAAAAAAAAAATCCCAGGTGATCTAATTCATTTAGTGCAAGACCATGTTTTGAGGGACACTTTCATATGGTCTTGAAAAGTTATAGCTTTAAAAAATTACTCCTTTAGAGGATGGTTGGTTGAGGAACATACGGGCATACTTCAAAAAGTTCATGGAAAAATAGAATTGAAAGTTAGTATGAATCTTTCCATAAACTTTTTGAAGTACCTTTGTGTGATTCCTGTCTTGAAGGAACTTAGAATCTTGTAAAAGACCTTTTGGGATAGATACATACATAGAAAGATAAAGAAATGGATAGAAATAACCACTTTCTTGTTGAGACACTCCTTAAACACCTAGAAGGTTCCGAGTTTATTCTGCTTTGACTCTATAGCTTTGACTCTTTTTGCCCAAGGGGCTGAGAAGGCTCCTGGGAGAGAATTCACTGGAGGCACAGGGAGTCAGATACACAAATTTGACCCAATTATTTTGAGATCTGTTGTACAGCATGATGGTGATAGTTAATAATAATGTAAAGTATATTTCAAAATTCCTGAGAGATTTTATTTCTTTAATTAAAAAAATTTTTTTACACAATTTGTTTCATGCTGAATTTTCCAGGAATGCTACTACCATGCAAATTAAGGAAATCATTTTGTTTTGTTCAGATTTTTATTATTATTTTTTTAATTGAGGCATAATTTATTGTACATATCTGTGGGGTACAGCATTGAGTATTGATAGCTCTGTTTAATATATGATGTTCAAATCAGAATAATTAGTATATTCAGCCTTACACATTGTAAACATTTTTTGTGGCCCTTTACCAGTTTCAAGAGAGCAGACTTTAAATATTCATCCTACAAGGACTTCTGGTCAAGATGGTGAGATAGACGGTCCCCAGGGTCCCTCTCTCTCATAAATCAACCAATTTACAACTATTAAAAAGCAACAGCAGCCAAGCTGGAGCCTCTAGAGCTCAGAGAAGGGGAGTAGAGACCTATGGAGTTCATGAAGGCAGGAGAAGCCACCGCGAGAGAAAGAAAAAACCGCTCTGACCATTCAAATACTGTCCACTTCCAGGCTGGAGCTGCTGAGCACACAGAGCAGGATCTGGCAAAAGCCACAGCTGTGCCCTTTGGATGGAGTTGCTTGGAGGATGCAGCAAGCAGGACCCCTAACAGGGTTCCCATGGACACACAGAGGAGTCAGGAGCCACAACAACTGAAAAAAAGAGCCACTCAGAGGCCAGTGAGTCACCGCAAGGGACCAGCCTACAGCCCGTCCCATGGGAAGTGTTTGGAGCACAGGTGGTCGGGGAGACGGGCTCACTGGGAGAACACTGGGGCATAGCAGGGACAGCTGATCTGCTCCCCAGTCAGAGTAAGACCACTCAGGGGAGACTGATCAGGAATATAGAAAGGCAGGGGGTGCAGTTTGCTGAAAAGACTCAGGCCCAGACCAGAGTTCCCACACAACCCAGGGGTACTGGATCTCAGAAGCGCCTATAAAGTCAACCATAAAAAACTGAGCTGCACAAAAAGCCTTCCCCAGGGAATCAGCAGCAATGAAGCAATTTAGCTCAACCACAGGGCTCAAGTACTGGTCCCCACAGGAAGTTCCCCCATTTCAGAACTAAGCAAAGGACAACAAATTAGTTCTAGCACAGACTTCAAGGGGTGGGAACAGCAAATAATCCAACACAGAACTGAAAGAAAAAACAAAGTACCCACAACCAAAGTTTGATAACTAGTGAAGGTCTCATTTCACCTAAAAACACCTACAACACCTAGAAGGACTGGAAGTCCCCTGGGCTACCCAGCCAGGGAGGAAGGATGGCTGGGGGCCTCAGCCATGCCCCCTGACACCCACAACCAGTCCCGAGGGTGGGGGACCAAGGGCCTCAGCCACACACCCCCAACAACAACTCAAGCAACAACCACCAAGCCGCCATAGGAAGTAACCTAGGCTCTCCCAAGCTGGGGTGGGGGTGGTGGGGGGCCGAGTGCCTTTGCTGTGCCCCCCCTGCCATGCACAACCAGCCCAGTGATGACCACCAAGGAAGCACCTGGGTTCCCAAGCTGGGGCAGTAGGGGTGTGAGGGTTTCAGCCACACCTCTCCGACATCTTCACCCAGACCCGGAAGGACCAAGACATCGCTGGAAGCCCCCTGGTCTTCCATGCAGGAATGAGGGGGCGCCACAGGCCTCAACCCCACCCCTCCTCCTTCCTCTTTCTCCCACCCTATTTCCTTCCCCTTTCCCCTTTCCTCTCTCCCCCTCCCCCCAACTGCTCCACAACATCATAGAATATAAAAATAATAGTAATATTAATAAATAAACTAAAAAAATAAATAAAATATTCATACTACAAAAAAAGATAAGTATGTGAGGTAATAAATATGATAATTAGCTGGATTTAATTATTCCATAATGTGTACATATATTAAAATGTCCCATTGTACTCCCAAAATACATGCAATTATTTGTCGATTAAAAATGAAATAAAATAAATGAAATTAAAAAATGAAACAAAACCAAAATCCCACAAAGCCTCACTAGGAGGGAAGATTCCATACCCCAGGGTCTACCATAATCCCTGACACATAAAGGGCATTCAACAAATATTGCCTTTGAATGAATAATTGGATAAATAGTTAATGAATGGGTGAATAAATCCTGATGTCATTCATTTAGCCTGCAGCTCCCCACTACTAAGCCTAACTTGGATTCATGTCCCAATTGTAGGGAGAAGGTAGGATGCAAATAAAATCCGAAAGGTGTTTTCACTAAAAAATTGTAAGATATTGGGGTGCAACAGGATTATTTAGCTATTAATGTAACAAATGAGGCGAGAAGCATTCTTCTTTCTTGGGCTGGGACTACAGAGCTGCTTCGATGTCCAGAGGGCCTGTGTTTCTTTGAATCCTAAAGGCCCAAGCCACCGGCATGAGCAGATGCAATGCTGAGGTGCTGGGATGTGAGCAGTTTTGCTCAGCAGCCAGTGGCCTGCAGTGGATAGGGGTCAGTGCCGAGGTGCCTTCATGACCCCCACAGGCAATGGCAGACTCAGCCATGTATGTCACCAAAGAGTTCTTTCAGGGCAGAAGAGAAAGGAATGACAGGTACTGTGAAGCAGGTTCACTGGTTATTGACTTGTCTGAGTCTGGTGAGACAAAACATCCACACACAACAAGGTGCAAATGAAGTGGATTTATCACTACACAAAGGCAGCAAGTGACAGCAGAAGTCTGGGATTCATGATGAGACGGTTCCCTAAGGCTCAGACAAGCTTCCCTGGGGAGGGTGGAGTCTCACGTGTGTGTGCCCTACTTGCACCACAGCTGAGGGACCCCAGAAAGCAGCCTGCCCTGAGTATTATACTCCAGGGCAACATGACACGGTGGGCTTAAGTGTTGAAAGATATCCTGTTTCTAGGAAGGACTGGAACAGATCCTGAGCTGTTCCAGCCAGTTCCTCCTTATCTCAGGATGTTGCATTCCCAGCATATCGTACAGTTATTTTTGAGAAGCACAAGTGAGGAAGTGGTAAAAACTGGGTCAGTCCAAGGCCACACATGTAGATGATATATTTGTGAGCTATTTCTGGAAATTCCCTGTAATATATGGAGAGGTGTTGGTACAAAACTAAAGCCATGCTTCTTGAACTTTAGTGTAAACCTAGGATTTGTTAAAATAAAGGTTTTGATTCAGTAGGTCTGGGGTGGGAACTGAGCTTCTACAGTTCAAAAGAGCTCCCAGGTGATGCTCACGCTGTTGGTCCATGAAGCACACTTTGAGAAGCAAGGATCTAGAGGGACTGTAATTAAGGTGATGCAAACAACCAGTGAAGTAAAGGTTTTTACTGTCAATAGTGCACCATGACTACGCCCACACTGGTATTGTTTTAGGGAGATCTAGGTGATATTTACAAACAGAAGTAAATTCAGAGCCAGGAGGACTTACCAAAACAGGTATAATGCTATTTCTACCAAAGGTCCTGATGGACAGAATTTATTCAAGAGAGAAGTATTTGGGGGGTGGTTTTCTGAAGATCTTAGGAGAACCTATGGGCGAATGCTCTTTCCTAGGAGAGGGTGGAAATTGTAAAAAGTATAAAAGTCATAGCACTTAGTGATCTTTCTCATCCGTAATCCTTTTATTCTGTAGAGTTAGCAATGTACAAATGAGAGAACTAAGCACAGATCATGTGTTGAGGTGGTGGAAGCTTGGAGCCAGAGTGCTGGACGTCTGTTGCTAGAGACAAGAGGTAAGTGTATTTGTGATAGGTTAGATGATCTCTAAGGGTCTTGCCCCACTTTAAGCTCTATAATTCATTGACTTACAAAAGTTTTAGTGTACAATTGAAACACTAAATTGATATCATTTGATGAAATATTTCACATTGGAAGAAAAAGTTTTGTTTGTTTAAAGGAAAAATGAATTGGATAATGCTTTGTAAATATTTATAGGTTTAATGAAAGAATTATAAGTGGTTTCCACAGTCAGGTGCTGCTATAACAATAATAACAAAATTACAGGCCAAATTTATAAATAAGCAATGACATCATATTACCTCAAAAAAAAAAAAAAAGAATACTGAGGGAAAGATCAGAGATGCATGTATAATTTTTAAAATCCCGTAAACACATACAAATATAACACATTTTACTTTCATATTTTCCCTAAATGTAAGACAAGTTGATACAGTGCTAGATTTAGATTCCTTCTGCCAGTGGGACTTATGGAAACTCATCTTCCTTGAAACAGTGGGTGAGAGAATGTATCTACCATATGTTTACATGTGGCACATTTCAACCAGTGGGTTTAAATAGTACAAAAGTTTATTGGCAGCTACCTGATGAAAGGTGTGGAAAATCAAATCAGGAGTTTGACACTCTGGGCTTATCATGTTCCAGAGTTAGTAAGAACATGGCTATCAGAAGTTGCAAGATTTTCCACAGAAATGAAAAGGGAAGCCAACTTCTTATTTATTGAAGAGTGGGTTTAACTTTATTCACTGATTATAGTGGATTGAATTATGTTCCCCCAAAAGCTTGAATTGTGTCCCCCAAGTTTTATGTATTAGAAACTTAGCCCCCAGTGTGACTGTTAAGAGGGTGGGAAATCCTATTATGGTAATTGGAAGGTGGAGCCTTTAAGAGGTGATTGGATTGTAGGACCGTGCAGTAGTGAATGGATTAAAAATGGTGGTCGGGGGTGTTGTTCTGAGGGTTTTAAAAGGAGAGGAGAGTCTGTCTTTCTCTCTCTCTGTTCTCTCTGCTTCCACTATAGTGTAATGTGGGACCCCTGGGTCACTGTCGCCACCACCAGATGGACTTTGGACTTAGCCTCAGAAACTCTAAGCAATAAATTTCGTAAATCACCCAGTTCAGTGTATTTTGTTATAGCAACACAAAACACACTAATATACTGATGTATGTCAATCCAGTTAATGGAGATATCTTAAAAACACTGACTGTCTAAAAAATAGTAAAATTAGGCACGATACCTTCATCCTTACCAAAAGCTAGAAGAGCATGATCAACATATTAGAAATATAAAGTGGTTTCTTCTACAGTATGGATGGGTTTAGATGGAAGAAAGTCAAGAGGGCTGAGTAAGTGACAGATATTAGGGATCCTAAACCCCATGAATACCTCTCACCTGGAGGGGTGAGGGGTGGAGGTGGAAATATGACCCAAGATGGGCAAATGCCTCACCTCTCTTGGAATCTCTTATGTCTTTTCAGGCTAAGCTCATGGACAACTGTGCTGGGGATTGTAGCAGCTCCTGAGTAGAAGGGATGCAGGGATAAACAGAAAGAAAGGCAGATGTAAGGGCAGCTGTGTGGGAGGACCAGGGACACAGGCATCGTATCGCAAAAAGGCCTCAGATCACCCGCTGTTTAAAGTCAGTTTCTTCTCTGAGGTTGTGGGGGTGCTGGAAAGTAACCAGAGGAAATCAGAGGCAGTCTTATCTGGAGACCAGGGGTCAAGGGCTGCTACCACAATTTCTTGAGCATGGTGACACTGGCAGTCTACTCGCCATTGGAGCAGGACTTCTTCCCAAAGCCATTAAAAGGAGCTATACTAGGTCTGGCCTGCAGCACAGAGATTTCACCAAAAACCAAGAAGCCACCTGCTGAAAGAAACTTCCCCTGGCCCCAGTCCCTTCCCCAGTCTCCCCGGAGGGCTGGATCATTTAACAGGCTCAGGATTGGAAGCTGAGATCCCAGATCCTGATATTCACAGCATCCAAATATCCAAGCAGACAGTATGGAGAACACCCTATTGTAGAATAAATAGTTCTTGATGTGTCTCCATCATTTTACATGAGAAAAAATAAATGCAAACCAATATGGGGCCTAAGAAGAGAGTCTATAACATAAAGGAAAAAAAGAGGCAGAAAAAGTATTGTTTTAAAAATTCTACTGCAATAAACAGAAGAAACTATTCTCCAGTGCCTTTTTCTCTCAAGACTCAAGGAAACAAGGACAAATGAGATGAAAGATGAATAATAAGAAATTTGAGTTGAGAAGAGAACAGATTGAGACCAAGCAGAAATTAAAAAGAAATTAGATGAGAAAAGAATTTTAAGTAAGTAAACACACTTTAATGGAATTTAAAAATTTATTCAAAGCAGAATTTATTCTATCAAAATCAAATCAGGCATGTGGAAGGCATATTTGAGAAGCTCTCCCTGAATACGAAGGAACAAAACCAGAGTATGGTTTTATTTTTGCAATTGGCTGTTCGAAAAATATTTGTTCACATGTGATGACTTTAAAAATGCATTTTGTTCATTTTCTTATTACAGATGAGTACATGTTCACTGTTGAAATATAGAAAAGAAAAATTTCACTTTCCACTGACATGTTTAAAACACTCATTTAGTCTTTTTCCTATGCATGTCACTGATTTGACTGACTACAGGATCTTTGCATAGAACAATAACAACAAAAATATATATACACACACACACACACACACAGAGGATAGATTGCATAGAATATATATACACACACAGATAAACATACAAACACATGCATCCATGTACATGTATATGTATACATACATGCACGCATGCCTATGTGTTTCTTTCTTTTATATAATTGAATAATAAGTAGCATAAAATAAAGCCAAATGGATAGTTTCTAAATTATTAGAGAAAAAGAAAACCTGGCTCATGTGGCAAAAGACCCATCTCAGTCCCTGTCCTTGTCATGTCTAATTTTCGGCAGGTGCAGGGTAGTTCTGACAAACGCTGCCTATCCCAGTGCTGTCTGGGAGGACTTGCTTCCAATGTAAGAGAAAACAGACCCAAGGCTTTTTCACTCTTCCAGCCTTCAGTGTGGAAGTTGCCTCTGAGAGATGGAAAGAGAGTTTTCCCTAGAAGTCCAATAAAGGTTCATTTCTTTTCCTTCCATAGCAAAGGTCAATGAGGAGGCTTTGGCATTAGGACTTCTTGGACAAAGAGTGGGGAGAAGCTGGAGGAGTTGTGAGAATTTCCTGGCACACACTAGTTTTCACCAGGACGGCCCCACCAACAGGCAGCCCTGGATCTGTCCATCAGTTTACCTTCACTACTATGCTTGGCATTTGCAGAACTGTGTGGTCTCTAACCTTAACCAGGCTGTCTGTGCTCACAGAAAATCCTTCCATAGTTCTCAGGTTAGCTCTTTCTTCCCGAGCTTTCTGTGGCTATTTCAAATCCTCTCTACTTTCTGATACCTCCAACTCTTTCTCTTCCCATCTTATTCTCAGGAAAAGACCCTGCCTACACTTCACAGATGAGATAGAAGCCACTATGTTTCCATGACTTCCTTCCATCAAGTCTACAGAAGTGTGCTCGCCCACACGGGCCCACAGACATCCTGTTTTCCTGCCTTGTTGTACAACGGAAGAGATGTCACTCGCTTAGATGTGCCCAACACCTGTCTCAGTGCTTTGCATGGCATTTCCTCCTCTGTCTCTGCCACCAGATCCTTTACTAGCTGCTTCCTGTCCATATTTAAATATGGTTAAGGTTTTTGCATCTTTATAAAAATTCCTCTATTGGCTGCCTTTTTTCGGTTATTTTTCCCAGAGGTCTTTTGAGAGTTTTCTGCAATTGTTAGCTTTCCATTCTCACTTTTTTCTTGTTCTCCTGCTCACTGAAATCTGGTTTGTTCTCTTATCATTTCATGAAACTGCTCTTGCAAGGCTCATCCACTTCCTTCTTGTAGCTAATGCTAGTGGCTACAGTACTTCTGAGTCCTTAGGCAGGGACTGGCCCTGTCGACAAGGTTCTCTGTCTTGAAACACTTTTGTCTTGGCCTCTGTGACAGCTGTGCTTTCCTGGCTTATCTTATACTTATCAGATTGCTTCCTCTCAATCTCCTTCCTTGTTGCTTTTTGTTGTTGTTGTTTTGGTTTTTGTTTTCTTTTTCTGTCCAACCCTTAGATATTGGTGCTCTTAAGAGGCCTCCTCTTTTCTCACTCAAACTCTCAGTTGATCTCTCAGGGCAAGCTGCTTGCTGAAGACTGCCATTCATTTGATCAACAAATATTTATTGAAATGGAAACAGGAAGGATAAACAAATGCAAATGTTGGATCATTAAAAAGACCAACAAAATGAGTCAACTCCTCTTGAGTGAGCCTGAGTATAAAAAAAGAAAAGGTGAGAGAAAAAATATATAACACTAAAAATAAGGAAGGAGATAGTATCACAGATACAGAAGAAATCAAAAGGCTCATAAAAATTCTACATCCAACTCCTATGGCAATACATTTAAAGATTTTGGAAAAGGGATGGTTTCCTAATAAAACATAATGCATCAAGTTTGATTCAAGAAATAGAAAACCTGAATAGGCCAATCTCCGTAAATAAGATTGAAAAAGTGCTTAGAGGCACCACTGGAAAAGTCATTGAGAGAAGAATATTCTAATTGACTAATTTACTTTTTTGGCAGGGGAGGGGTGCATGGGGGCTAGGAGAAAGTGTGGTGTGGTGCATAAGCCTAACTACTGGTCAGAGGAAGATGGCTGAGTCTCCCTGTGCAGCATGGAGACTTTGTACTTAATCCCCCTGTTATCATCCTAGACCAGCAGTTTATAAACTGTGGCCGATTCACCAAATCTTGCTCACTGTCTGTTTTTATGAATAAAGTTTTATTGGCACACAGCCACACCCACTTTTTTCAGTATTGCTGCTTTCGTGCCACAATTTCAGAACTACATAGTTGCCACAGGGACCGTATGGCTCATAAAACCTAAAATATTTACTATCTAGATCTTTACAAAAAAAGTTTGCTGACTTTTGCTCTAGACCCTCATCTCTACTCTCTCTTATGTCTGGTGGCACCAAGTCCAAATCTTCTATAGCACGTTTTCTCCAAAGATATACCTCCATTTCCTAATTGTGTGGAGAGGGGGGTGGGTATTTAAGAGTTTAATTACTTCCTGTACAAGCTTTTTTACAGGAGCCTCATGGTTTGGGCGCTCCCACACAAGCTTTAGCTGGATCTGGTGCCATCAATTTATTACTTTGTCAAAGGATCTTTAGCGTGATGATTAGTAAGCTGCTTTGTGAGTACTTTGGCTTAAATGCTCTCAGCTTTTCTAACTCATTTTCTGTTTTTTCATTCAGTCTTTGTCTTCCCATATTGTGGCCTGGGGTTTAGGGAACTTTCTTAGTTCTACTCAAGTGGGGCTTGTGTTGTTTCTGTTTTTAATCCTGTTTGTGGACTTAAGTTAATAAAATCATCTTAAAATTCACATGGAAGTATAAATTTCAGAGAAGAGCAAGAAAAAAAAGATAAAAGATAAACATCTCAGACATACTATAAACCCACTATGATAAGATCAGAGTGTTATTGGCATGAACATATTGATATTGATCCGTTCAAAATGAATGGGGGGGTGGGGAGATGTTGGCCAAAGGCTACATAATTAGAGTAAGGAAGAATCAATTTCAGGAGCTCTATTGTAAAGCAAGGCGACTATACTTAAGGATGATATATTGTATTCTTAAAAAATGTAGAGAATGGATGTTATGTGCTCTTACCACAAAAAATGATGACCATGTTAGGTAATGTATTTGTTAATTAGCTAGATTTAACAATTCCACAATGTATTTGTACTTCAAAACACCATGTTGTACACATTGATAAAAACATTCAATGTTATGCATCAATTTTAAAAAAGGAAATTAAAAAAATGGATCAAGTGAACAAAAGAGTGAATGCAGTAAAGTATCTCAATATATGAGATACTTTAATATATGATGTTTGTCAAGGCTTTTGTTGCAGACAACAGAATTCACTCCAGTTAGTTCAAGTGTGAAGGACGTATAAAGATGGGCTAGGTAGCTTCTAGAAACTGCCTGGGAAGATGAAAGAGCAATGATTGGATTTTATGCAGCCAGGAAGAAGGTCCAGCAATAGGTGAGCCTTTTTAAGCAGAACTACCACTGCTGCTACTCTAGTGGCTTGGCATTTATAATACAAGAATGTGATAACCCCCCCATCACAGCCACCCCAGGATAACAAGATATCTACTCCACGGCGCTTACCAAGAGAATGACTACTCCTGTGCACAGCTTCTTATCAGGTTGCCCTCCCTTCTCCAAGACTTCCTTGGGTTGTCTGTTGGGTGGCAGGTACATCTCCTGTGGGACCACAGTACAACTGGATCTGAGAATGCGGGATTTTAGCCTTCCAGACTCTATATTATAAGACAGCAAATGAGAAGGGAGTGGCTGCTGAGCAAGCTAGATCACATCTTCCACAGTGACAAAGGTAACATGGCAGCATATGCGAAAGAAAATAGCACTGGACTTCATCCCACACTATTAAAAATTCAGACAAAAAGGGAGAAAGAGAAGATAAAATCAGAAAAGTAATCCACATGAACTAGAGACTTAAATGGAACAATCTTAGCAATATAATTCTTAGAAATACATCTTAAACTACCTTTGTAAGAGAGAAAATACAGGAACTATGAAAGAAAATGTATTTGACTATATAAAAGTGAGAAGTTTTGATTGGAAAAAAGGTGATACAAGCCAGTGTCACTTATAGCATGGCTGGTAGCCCAGTTCCAGTCTGCAGTTTGCTACCAACCCATGCCTAGGCAAGTACAGAAACGGAGAATAACCATTTATAAACTCTTACCAAACTTAACATTGCTATGACATCCGAGTGTGTGATTTTGTATTTTTTGAAACGTTGATTTGCTATAGATTGGAAAATTTAAAATACTAGGCCTTTGCCACAGAGAATTAGAGAAACAGTGCAAGAACAAAGTATATACACATGTGTGAACTCTGAAAAAAAAAAAGTTATTTGCTATGCAGCTGGCAAAGTAGTAACATCTACTTTGAATTATACAAATTGACATAAAAAATGAAAAAATGGACCAAGAAATAAACAGTAATTCAGAGATGTGAAATGTTCAATAAAATCATATGCCATTTGAACTCATGAATGGTTAGCAGTATGTTTCTACTCTTCAGACTTACAAAAATTTAAAAGGGTTGTAATACCTATTGCCAATGCAGATATGGGGAAATTCGTATATATTGCTGGTTGAACTGAATTGTTACAGCCTTTTTAGGAAGCAATCTGTGAGCATCTATTAAAATAAAAATAAATTGAACATACTCTTGACTCAGCAATATTCTTCCTGGCAAATCTATCCCATCAAAATAAAAACACCCATGAGCAAGCACATCTCCTCAAAGATGTTTATTGCAGCTCCGTTCATAGTTGCAAAAATCTAGAAACAAAGTGAATGCCAGTCATAGGGGAATGGCTGAATAAATTGAGGTCCATCCACCCCAGGGAACCTTTTGTAGCTATTAAAAAGAATGAATTGGAATTATACCAATTACCTTGGCAGGATTTTTATGAGGTATACTTGAAAGAGTAAAACAAGATCCAGAAAATGTTTAATATACTAATTGTTATGAAACAATAATTGACAAAACCCTGCATAGTGTATATCTTATATATGTATATATATTGAGATAGAATTGTGAGGAAAATGAAGAAAAATAAAAAAGATATATACGAGGTCGTTAACATGGGTTATTGTGGGTGTGCTGGTGAAGATGTGGTTGGACTTAGGGAGGAGTGAAAAAGAGCAAGAAAAAACAGACTGCATTATAAATCACAACAAGCATCATATGATCTTTCATATATATATATATATATATATATATATATATATATATATATAAAGTGTCTATTTTGTGCATATGCATAAAACATTTTTAACACAATCATTTCAAAAGATGTTGCCTTTGTTTCTACCAACTTGTAGAGATGGCCATGATAAAATGACAATAAAACAAATGGATGAGGATATCAATCAGGAAATCAATAAGGAAAAGGCTCATATCGGGGTAGAGAAATGTTCAAAGGACATATATTGCAATTCAATAAAAGATAAATACAAATCACCACATTGCCATATGAAAAAATGTTCAGCTTAACTAAGAATCAAAGAATGCAAGTGAAAATATTATGAGATGTTTTTGTTACATATCTGTTTTTGAAATATTATTAAAATTGGTAACTCTTGCGTTGTGGACCACACTCTCAAACATACTTCCGAAGAGAGTAAAAATTAATTTATCTGGAAAAAAATATCTGCAATATACTTCAAGACAGGAATATGTCACTGATGTTGATTCCCCCTCTAGAATTTTATCCTATCAATGTAAATACGTAAGTGGGAAGAGACTTTTTGTGTGTGAAAGGATGCCTACTAATAGGTGTCAGCAAATAGATGAAATAACAGAATCCCAGTATAATTTACAGTAGTGAAATGTTTGAAACTGCCTTAATGTCAAACAGAAGGGAATTAACTAAACAAAAGATTATACAAACATAAGGAATATCTATTGTTATGGAAACATGCTCACAGTATGTTGTGATTGAAAAATGCAGCCAAAAGAATAATATTGGATTTTGTTGCTTTTTGAGTAAAACATCGTACACTTATATGCAGAAAAATTGGAGAGACAAATGCAAAAATGTTAAAAGTAATTTGGGGGAGCACAATGGAATTATGGATAACATTTTTATCTTTGTGCCTTTCGGTAGTTTCCCAATTTTCTGCACTGAGCAACGGTTTCAATTAGAATGAAAAGAAATGTTATAAAAATGTTAAAAGGCTGTAAAAATGACCACCTTCTGGAAGGACACTGGGAAGGGAGGTTGAGCAGGTGGGAGTTATGTGCCCTGTTGAGGAAGAGAGCTGGCCACGTGCTATGGCACCCTCTCAACGTCAGTGCAGCCTATGAACTCTAACCTTTTGCTTTCAAAGCTGGAGATAAAACGAAAGGTAGGTCATTAGTTAATTGCTTTGAGGTGATTTCCGAAGTCCCTAGTGGGCTCTTGTAAATGATTAGTAATATCATTATGGCTTATACAATCGTGGGCCAGGCTGTTACTGCTTTCTCAGCACTGACTCAGGGTTTTATTGGCAAATGGCTCTCAACTTGGGATTCCCTAATCTCAAGAGGTCCAAAATGGTGGTTAGCTCTCTGAACTATTTTCTATACATAAAAAGTGTCAGGAAATTATGCCTTTACCCTCAGACTGCTGTACAGGCTGACAAAGTCTTATTTTAATGACTTTTTTTGTTTGTTTTTAATGTACACACAGAGCTCAATTGATGCATTGTGATGAATTGGTGATTAGAATGGTTTTTTGTTTGTTTGTGGGGGGTTTTCTTTGGTGGCTGGCTAGTATGGGGATCCGAACCCTTGACGTTGGTGTTACCAACACCGAGCTCTAACCAGCTGAGCTAACTGGCCAGCCCTAGCATGGTTTTTGATAAATATATACATCGGGAAAGTTGATTTGTTACTTCATTAATACAGATTTGTGTTTTAGGAAAGTCTTTCAAGCACAGATGTAAATTTTTTTTTCCCCTGACTCTAAGATTATTCTTGTAGTTGTATTTCATATTTAGACACAACTTAAAATTTTATTTTAACCCCACTTACAGATATGAACTTGGTATGATATTTCTGAAGGAGAAGAGACTATAAGGCAGATTTCTCCTAACTTAGCAACCATTCTCCATTTTACAAATGGGCAAACTGAGGCACAGAAAGACTGGCACAAGGTCATGACTGCTGTGGGAAAGAGCTACTACCAGAACTTATATTTTCTGTTTCCTAGTTTTTCATTTCTCACTGGGTTGTAGGGTTATTTCTGAGTAACTTATGCATGCAGAAAATGACAAGTACTCATATACACATTAAAAAAAAAAAAACAGAGAGAGAGAGGGAGATTTCTTTGTACATAGTATTATCTCCTGTAATTCTTTCAACACTTTTGTGAGGTTGTTGCTGTAATTAGCCCCTTTTTGACAGAAGAAGTGCTGAGGTATAGAGAAGTTAACAACTTGCTTACGGCCACACACAGCTAGTCAGAGGGAAAGCCAGGATTTGAACTTGGGCAGTCTGTATCTAGGACCCTGGTTTTAACCCCTCTGTAAACAACATTACATCCTATCCCTGAAAAAAGGAAAAGTCAACCGGAAGCACTGTGAAAAGAGCTCTTTAATAAAGTGACTAATTCTGGCAACTGGCCCAGAGAGGAAGTGGCAAACCCATTTAGTTTTACTTCCATAACTGATACATATCTTAAAATTGAGTTTCTTGCTAGAAGATTTTTAAAACTCGAATTGTAAAGGCTGAGGAAATTAAAAAAACTTGCTGAAAATTCTGGTCATTGTTTGATCATCAGGGATAATGTATTTTAAAGGAAAGATTTTTTAGCCAGTTTAACAGCTGAATTAAGTGAATAGTTTTTCAGTCCAACCAATTGGTGCTTTTTGAAAACATTCAAAAAGCTCCTTCAGTTCTTCTCTTGGTCTGTTTTAAGTGGCCAGAACAAAAAGAGAAAGATTTTTCAGTGTTATTTCTTGTGCTGTTTTCCGAAGGTGTCTGAGTTATGTGGATGTGCTGTGGTGCTTCAGCTATAGGAAAGTTGGCATTGGAAATATAATTTTGCAAGTTCAGAAGAACTTTTCTAGGTGGAAGTACAGATTTAAATCTTGGGCTTCAAGCAAAGCTTTCCAAAAAACCAGTTTTAATGGAAAAAATATGGTAGTTAGTATACGTGTGTGTGTTCAGGAGCTGGGGGCTGGGGCAGAAGTGGGGAGGGTCTCCTTTGTTGATTTCCCTAAGTCTTCAGTCAGGCTAGCCAGGTTCATCAATATTATAAAACATATTTCTAAACTGGAGAGACTGAGTTCCCAAGTGCAGCCACGCCAAAGCCTTCACCAGCTCAGCAAAACTTCTCTTCCAGGAGGATCGCAGACCCTGGCCTGCCTCCTACTGGAATAGAAAATGTGTGTAAGGGGCTGCATGCTCTGGGTGCTGATAGTAGAGTCTAATTCCTTCTTAGAATTTTTTAAAAGTCAAAAATCTAACCACTTTTATTATAAAAAATGACTTCTATGGCATTCTCTGTAAATGGTGCTTGACTTTTCTTGGTGGCAAATTTCTGAGCCTGTAGAATGAATGTCACACGAAGGGCTGAGACTAAGGTAAGGCAAGTTAGGACTCTCAACTTATGAACAAAATTCAAAGTGGTGCCAAAAGTCTTATTAATTAGGATAAATAATATTTTAGTGCAGTATTTAAAAAATCAAATTAATGCAAAAGTGTATGATAAACAGGATCTATGACAACCCTTCAATTATTTTTAGATGGTGCCATTGCTTTCTGAGAACCTCTCTTTCTGGGTTAAAATCTTGCTGTCCCTTCAAATGTCTCAGATAGGACGGGGTATTTAGATATTTCACTATTGTCCCATTCCTTTATTCAACAAACTGATTGTTTATTGAGTGCCTACTAAGTGTCATACAGAATAAAGATGAAATATATGTCAAATTAATACACAGCAAATACCTAATTAGAGTGTTTTTTTAAAAGATGCCCATAGGGACTTTCTACTTAGTAGAGAGAAGAAACACCGACAAACTGGTGAGTGTCAGAGGAACTGGGGTACATGGTACAGGGCCCTTAAAATAGGTTTTTCACTTATTAGTTTAACAAATAATTATTTACTATCTACTAGTGCAGGACACTGTACATATATCCGTTAAGCATTTTAAAATGTTAACAGGCAAAATGATCTAGAGACTCAAAGTGTAAATTGTCAGTATTTTTAAAAGGTTAATTTCATGGAGGAAGCCTTCTTTGGTGAGTTACTCTAAGGGAAAATATTTACTGGATGCATGTCATCATAGTCTTCCAGCTGTTTGTCAGCAGTAACCAGAGAAGAAGCAGGCAGAGACAGCAAAGAAGGCGTTTCTTCTTTATTAAGTCATGACTAACGAGAGAAATAAACCAAACAGGCAAAAAGTGGATATTAAGTACAGTGATGAATATTTCAGTGAAGGAGATATGCACGTGGATGCAAAAGTTCAAGTCTGCCAGGCCGGTACAGACACTGCAACGTGCTATCAGTTGATCTCTGCTGCTTCAAGCTTTAGGGAGGGACGTCAGCAGATTGCATCCCTTGTTCGTAAAACCCAGCGGCTGCTTTCAACCCTCGAAGGGGAGTATTTGGCAGATGATGTTTTAAGTAATTTCCTGGAGGGTTATGGGGCAAATGCCGAAAAAAGAAGAAGTAGATACAAGATTCCTCTCTGTGGGAAGGGAACTATATGGGAAAAAACAAAATCGACCTCCTGTCCTAGGAAAGGAGGATGAAAGAGATAGGATAAAGAGAACAAATAGGGTAACCCAGACCACAGGCAGGGAATTAGGTGTAGTAAACGGCGTTATAAGGTGACCTCACAGAGTAGTGGTAGGCACGAACCCATCGAACTGAAATGACAATTCAACTGACAATGATGGAACCCCTACAGTGTATACGAAATCATCCTGTGATGCTCTGGGGGGATTCAAAGGTGGGCAAGACATGGTCCCTGCCCCTGAAATGCTGAAAATAAATAGGGAAGACAATGACATTCATGAATCATTTTAATACAGAACATACTGATATAAAGATATAAAATATGGTATATGTATGTCCTCTGATAAAATACATATATGTGTAAATATATATACATAATTTTTAAGTGGTATTAAATATTCCTCTGGGAGCCTGCCTTCATTTTCCTCTTAACCTGGAAGCTTAACATTGTTTAAAGCTCATGTCCAGCACAGAAGGGACACAATGAAAAGAAACAAATGACACCCTGGGGAAGCAGTCGGCATGGTGACCCACTGAGTCTCCAGGGCAGCACTGTGTCCAGGCCCATCTTGCATGGGGATGCTGTGAAATAGGTCCCTTATGATGACAGAGACCAGTGAGAAGGCCCTGGTTCACTCCACCATTGTAACCCCCAGGACATTGGTTCTTCTGGGTGACAGCCTCACCGATCACCTGGACTTCTGATTGGGTGAATCTCAGAATGGCTAACTTTGGTGCTTTTTGGAGCCCAGGCCACAGTCCGGCTCGTGTGGCTCTGCATTTCCGATTGCAGCCCCTCATCAGTCAGCCTCAGCCACATGAGTGCTAGGAGTCGATTCCCTTAACCGCTGATGCGGACAAGACCGTTTGGCCTTGCTCCGAGGTTGTTGGCTCCCTGGCTCTTGTTCCTGAAAACATCTGTCTTCTGCAGTGACACTGACAGGGGAAATGAACTGCCCTCTGTGTCCTTAAACTCTTTACTTTGTCAAAACAACAAACCCAGCTCAATACACTGGGGGCTTTAACATTACTGCCCTGGGGCTCTGGGCCGCAGGCACATGGACAGATCTATTCCTGACACTGTTTGTCCTCCAGTGTCAATATTGGCAAAGGGAGGGGAGCGGTGGGAGTCGAGCTGGTTAAATCAGTCTTTAGAGGGAAGAGAATCAAAGACCGGTGTCAACACTGACTTGACTGAATTTTAACCTCATGGATGAGTCAATTCAATTTGAAAGGGTTGAACCCCTTGGACATGGAAACCCGGCCACAGGGCACCTCCTGAGGCATGTCACCAGCAGGAAAACACACGTGGGCCTTTGAGGGACACCTGTAGGCTTATGGAGAATGTCATCTGTGCTGCTGCACACCATGGAAAGAGAAAGCTACAAATCACAGCTGTCCTACTTGGAAGGCCTGTGCCCTGGACAGTCCTAGGTTACTGTATTATTCTGGGAAAACAGCAGAATTCCCAAGAATAGCCAACAATGCCCAGCCTGGTGCCAGATTATTTCTATTTTCCCAGTAGTTATTCTCCAGTAAGTGCTAATTTGCTAACCAAATGGGTAATTTTTGTTGGTCTTAAAGAAGCAATAACCAAATGTTCTATGGGATATATCTTGCTCTTTCTTTCAACTCTTCCACACCTTCTCCACCTCCAGCCTTTAAAAAGGTTACTGAGTTAGGAGCCAAGTTGGTCACTGTACTTTATGATTACAATACTTGTAAACAATTAATAACACTTGTACAATGTTCACAAGACCCCTGGGGGTGCGTGACTCCAAACTGCACTCCTCTCAGGGTTAAGAAACTAGCTTGGCGGATCCCCTCCCTGGCCAGCTACCAAAACAAAAACAAAAACAAACAAAAAACTGGCTTGGGCAGATACAGGGAAAAATTACCCTTGCTTTTTATGATGCTTGCTATGGTTTCTAAAAGCAATAGTAACATCTTAGAGACTGTTAGGGTGAGAGTCACCATGAAGAAGAACCATTTGAAAAAGAACCAATTTAAGGAACAATTGGGGATCTTAATGACACGGCAGCACTCTTTAGCTGAGAGATGTCTATCTGGAGGAAGAGTTGAAATGTTTCTGTTTTTCCAAGCGGTAAATCGAGGACCAACTGTGAAAGTTACCAGGAAACCTATTTTATTTCACCTCCATAAAGAACTTTTCCGCAAATTGGATTGTTCAAAAAAAGATTATGTTGTATTAAAAAAGCAGAGAGGTCCCCATTTCTGGAAACGTTCAAGTTAAAGTGAGACCTAGTGACAGGAGATGTTGTGCTGGGCAGAAGGTCACACTGTGTGGACTTGAATGGGCTCCCAGCATTTCGGACACTTCGATTCTGTGGTAGAGAGGGAAGCTTACACACGCGTGTGTGCATGCACACGCACGCACACACACACACACACACACACACACACACACACACACTGTCTTCCTGCAGGGCTGCAGATTCCCTGGAATCTATGGGATTGCAGGAGCCAGATGTGGCTACCTCCTAGGAATTTATCTTACTCTGATATCTCCTTTAGACCTGGAGATGGACACTCAATAAACATATGCAAGGAATTAGAATTGTCCTCCTTGAATGTGATTTGAAGTCAAACCTTTGGAGTGTTCTTTCTTTCCAGTGTTTTCCCCTCATTGTTTAAGAGAATTGTGTCAGGAGCTCTCTTCCTCTGAAATTACCCCTATCACTGCTGCTCAGAAGGTTTTAATAACTGGCAAGCGATTCTCGCAGAGAAAATGAGTGACGGGCAGTTCTAAAGGGGAACATGGAGACGTTTCATCTTGGAGCTGCAGCGGTGGCAGCTTTAGTCAAGATCCTCAGACAGAGGTTGACAATGCCTGTAATGTCTCCCCGAGATGAGAGGCTACTCGCTCAAAGGGAACCCTCTGAACGTGAGCTCCATGGGCCCCCCGTGCCACTTCAAAGAGTTGATTTGCCTGATGGAGAGAAGTTCTTGCTAGACTAAGGCTTTAGTGATTATTAACTGATGACTTTTAAGAAGTACCAGTCAGTTTTGCTAGATTAATAGCCAGGTTGGTTACTGGAAGCACTTTCACAGGACCTAATAGTGTGGAATTCTTAGCAGCCAAGGCTGAGGTCCCCTGTAGAGTGTGCGGTGCCTGTAGTGCGTTTAATTTGAGAGGGGGAGTGATTTTCATCATAGTTAAATGAGGCACGGGGGAGTTCAAAAGAAATTTCTGTGCCAGGCTGCACAAATGCACACAGACAGTACGTCAGATGTCATGCTTTCAGGAGGCTGTGTCCTCATGGCACCGAATGTGAATGAGAAGCAAAGAATAAGATCATTCAGCACTCTTCAGCATGACTGATTTTTGCCTTTTATCCTTCCTGTCACAGACACAGCTATAAAATGGACTCAGGGTCCTGCAATTAGGTGACGGGAAATCCAGGGCTACTTGATAGTTCACATGAGCAGGAGGACTCCATACTCTGAACATTTTATCCCTTTAGGAGGATTGTCATGTATTGCAAACCATTCAGTACCAGATTCCACCCTATCATGTATTGTCCGTGTGATAAATCTGTGTGTGTCTTCATACAGTGGACCTCAACAACTAAGGACCATTTCTATGGGGGGTGGGGTGGGGGGTGTCAATTATCTACTGTCATTTCATTTTGGGGAATCATATCAAAGAAAGGAAAGGACCATTGGCTACTGAGCTCCAGAATGTAAGTGTAAATTGACTAGTGTATGTGGTTCATATTAAGTTGGCAAAACAAAATCTGATGATATTGGGTGTTGAATTAAACACAAAGCATAACTCCCCCCTACTCTGCAAGTGCAGGGATGGCAGATGGAAGCAACAGTTCTGTGTGATTGGGGTCAGCTCTCTCCTCCACTGCCTTCTTTTGCTTCTGGAATAGCTCTAACCTGTGGCTCAACACAGCTTTTGAAGACGTCATCATCACAGCCTCTCTACACAGCTGATTTAATTTAATATACATCGATTCAGCATCTGTTATAGCCTGAACTGGCTAGGAATACAAAAAGAAGGAAAGCATCTGGGGGAGCTATGTGTATAAATAGCTACAATGTATGAGACATGCCATGATAGGAAGTACTGTCTGTGAGGGGTGCAGAGGAGGAAATATTAAATTAGGAACAGTGGGGGTCAGTGAAAGCTATTTAGAGGGAATAAACACTGGCACATGTGGAAGAACCATTTCTTAGGGTTAAAAAAGACATGGTATGGCAGGTGACAGCTTATCTTTGGATTCCAGCTTCTCAATCTGTAACGTATATGTATTATTCAGGACTCTTCTGAGGGCTAATGGCAGAAAACTAACTCAAATTGGTATAAGCTAGAAAAGGAATAAATTGATTGGCATCACAAAAAGGGCGAGATACAGATTTCAGTCATTGCTGGATCCACGGGCGTGTTAGTCAGTTTATTTGTTTTCTTGCTATTGAGTTGAGTTCCCTATGTATTTTGGATATTAACTCTTTATCAGCTGTGTGGTTTGCAACTATTTTCTCCCTTTCCATAGGTTGTCTCTTCACTCTGTTGATTTTTTCCTTCACTGTGCAGAAGCTTTTTAGTTTGTTGCAATCCCATTTGTCTATTTTTGCTTTTGTTGTTGGTGCTGTTGGGATCATACCCCCAAAATTCATTGCCCAGATCAATGTCATAGACCATTTTCCTTTATGTTTTCTTCTAGTAGTTTTACACTTTCAGATTTTACCTTTAAGTCTTTACTTCATTTATAATTGATTTTTGTATGTGTTATAAGATAAGGGTCTAATTTCATTCTTCTGCATGTGGATATCCAGTTTTCCTCTATGGGCTCTTTAGGATTTGATCTCATTTCATTTCTCGTATCTGCTTTCTTTTGTGTTGGCTTTATTCAGGGAAGCCCTTCACATATGATGGTAAGGATAATACCAGTGGCTTCTGGTTTAGAGTCTATCTTCTCAGCTACCTTAGCAGAAAGAGTACCTCTTCCACAGTCACACGAAAGTTCAGGAATGGCATCTCTTTGATTTGGCTTGGTTTAAATGCCCACCCTGCCTCTATTATCACTGTGTCCAGGGAGATGGACAATTCTGATTAGCAGGTTTAGGTCATGTGTCCACCCAAGCCACATAGACTGAGGGTGGGGAAGGGGTATTCCTTAAGGAAAATTAGAGTGTGATTACAAGAAAAAGGAGGGATGGATGGCAGGCAGAACCGAGAGATGTCCATGGTTCATTTCTTTTTCTATGCTACTAGAAGTTTCCCTCAGTTTTTCCTGGGGCCTTAGGATAGAGTTGACAGATATAGTAAATAAAAACACAGAGAATTCAGATAAAGTTGAATTTCAGATAATGAATGATTTTTGGGGGGTTAAGTATGTTCCACGATTGTCATTTATGTGAAATTTAAATTTAACCAGTTATTTTATTTTTTTATCTGTCAGTTTTACCTTAGTATCTCTCGGAAGAATCCATAGGAAATACTACAGTATAAGAAGCTGTTAATAGCTTAAAATATTCCCTAAATGTGAGTTATTTTCTTTGTCTCTTTAAACAGGCTTTGAACTTTAGTTGAAGGAGTTATCAACTTTGTCTGCATTCTGGAATCTCCCAAGGAGCTTTGAAAATACCAATGACTGGGTCCTACCCTAACTGCACTGAACTAGAATATCTGAGGCTGGGGTTTCGGATTTTTTAAAGTTCCCTAAAAGATTTTGGTATGTGGCCAGGATTAAAAAGCATGGCATAAAATCTTAGGTTTTTGAAGGTAATTTCTTCATTAGAAAACAGAGAAAAAGGGTTTGGGAAGCTGTTTTCAGTTTTTCTAGGATCACGTCAGTAGCCAGTCATTCACTCTGCCTTCTTTTTTTTTTTTTGTCTTTTGTCTTTTTCCGTGTCCGGCAACGGATCGCAACCCTCGGTGCTGCTTCCCGCGCCTCGCTCAGCCAGTGAGCGGGAACCGGTCCGTATGTGGGATCCGAACCCTCGGGCGGGAGCGCCGCCACGCCTCCCAAGCGGCGCACTATCCAGTGCGCCACCGGGCCGGCCCCACTCTGCCTTCTACAAAATGGTTGCTGGTTCATAGAACACACTAATAAATTTAATAAAAAGTTACCCCTGGAATGATTCTCCCAATATGGGAGGTGGCAAATGTAGCCTGAGAGTAATTTTTACAAGTGAGAGCCACTAAAGTCATTCCTGAAAGGACAAAGAATGGGGGAAATATGGTTACATTTTGTCCAGCTTCAATTCTTTAAAGGAAGCTTTTATTTTCTGCAAGTCTTAGCTATGCAGTTTCAACACTTTCTGCTAAGCATTTCAATCATGGGAGATTTGCTAGTTACCCACAGGTTGTGCTTAGAAAGGTGTTAGTAAATAACATCTTCATTTGATAGGAAGACTGACCGGTTTTGAGATGGTCACTGTGTGTTGACTCTGTCTCCTCCTTTCTGCTCCTTTACTCTATGTTGCTGGGTATGTGACTGTGGCTGCTGTGTTAGCTTTACCTACATGTACATGTATAGATGCCTCCAGTTATATGCACTGGATCCCACATTCTAGTTCAGACTTGATCCACAGACTTGAATCACCTGGTGTAGGGTTGGGGACTTTGTCAGAATCTTGCCAAAGTAGCCAATTGTCTGGTTACAGCAATAGCTAAGTGACTATGCCAATTGCGTGGCAAGGGAATTCATAACTAAAGCCAAAATGTTTCATTATTTTAGTTATACTAAGTTTTCCATAGACCCTTCACATGCCAGGCTGTGTCATAAACCCCTCACACGCAGGTCCACACTAGGTAATTGGGAAAGATCTCAGGAGCCATTGGCAGACAACACAAGCTCAGTCCTCAGCAGTAGCAGTGAACACAACAGCCTCCAGCAGCAGGAGCAGCTTCCCCGTGGCCCCCCTGGGGCATCTTGGAGGCGAGGGGGCCCTATGGATCAGAGCCACTGGTCCTTTATACTTAAGTCCATAACTCAGGACACCTGGGTGCACTTATGCAATTACATTAGACAATAGCCAAGGAACACCTGGGTGCATGTGCATATTTACATCAAATGCTCAGCAAGATTCTGAACATCTGAGGGGCCCTGACCATTTTCCTTCACTTTCCCTACACCTGGAAAGCTTAATAAACACACACACACACACACACACACACACACACACACACACACACACACACACACACTGAATCCCATCTTCAGTAATATGAGTCATTAGATGCAGCTGGTCTGGGGTAAAGCCTATGGAGGTTATTGAAAATATATTCCCAGGTGATTCTACCTACTAATTTTCAGCTTTAAGAACCTCTAGGCTAATTTATAATGTTTAGCAATCTGGGTTGGATAGGGTTGATGAAAATGAAAGTTAACATTTGCTGAGCATGTGTGATGTGTGAAGCACTGGGAGAAACACTTTGCAACGTACGTTGTCTCTTTTAATTGTCTGTGTGTCCAACGAGATTTATTTCCATCTCACAAATGGAAAAACTGAGTAACAGTACTGTCAGGATCACCTCCTGTGTACGTGGCAGAGCTGAGTTTCACGTCCAGATCTTGACTATCTCCAGTGCTGCTATGCATGGTACTTCATTGTTCTTATGGTTATAGGGACAGCACGTGGGGCTGTAGGGCAATGGATCAGGTGTCTGAGGCTCTATTTCTGGACAGGCTGTTGAGCTCCTTTGTTTCTTAGGTTCTCCCATTTGATGTACAATCCTGCCAGGCAGAGCAGCCCATAAACCATGTGAAGGAAGGTTTTATGTAACACTGTAATTTCTAGACCAGTTACAGTGACTAGTCCTCTGAAGATACTGATGAAACGTTCCTTTTAAAAATTTTTTTAATTAATTTCTTTTTTATTGTGGTAAAACATATGTAACATAAGGATTGCCATTTTATCTATTTTTAAGGGTACAGTTGCATAGAATGAATTACATTTGTAGTGATGTGTGACCACCACGTCCATCTATTTCCAAAACTTTTTCGTCTTCCTAAATATAAACTCTGTACCCATTAAGCAATGACTGCTCATTGTTCCTCCCCTCCCCTGCCCCTGCAGTTTCTGCTAACCTCTAATCAACTTCCATCTCTGAAATTATTTTCTTTTTTTCTTAATTGACCCATGATAACTGTAAATATTTCTGTAGTAAAATGTGATATTTGAGCAGCTTTATACAGTGTGCAATGATCAAATCAGGGTATTTAGCATATCCATCACTCTAAACATTTGTCATTTTGTGTGTCACTAATCTTCTCAATTAGCTGCCTGAAATGCTGCAGTAATTAGTTGTTGACTGTGGTCTCCCTATATTGCTATAGAACACTAGCTCTTATTCTTCCTGTCTCTCTATAATTTTGTATACATTGACCACTCTCTCCCCTTCTCCCCTTCCCTTGCCAGGCTCTAGTAACTACTATTCTGCTCCCTACTTCTGTGAGATCAACTTTTTTAGCTTCCACATATGAGTGAGAACATGTGGTATTTCTCTTTCTGTGTCTGGCTTATTTCACTTGACATAATATTCTCTAAGATTGTCCATGTTTCTGTGAATGGCAGAATTTTATTCTTTTTCATGGCTGAGGAGTATTCCATTGTGTATATACACGCATTTTCCTTATCCAGTCATCTGACGATAGACATTTAGGTTGGTTCCATATATTTCCTATTGTAAATAGAGCTGTGATGAACAGGGGAGTGCAGGTATCCCTTCAACATGATGATTTCCATTCCTTTGGGTATATACCCAGTAATGGGATGGCTGGGTAGAATGGTAGCTCTATCTGTGGTTTTCTGAGAAAACTCCATATGGTTTTTTATAATGGCTGTATGAATTTACATTCCCAACCAACAATGTATAAGAGTTTCCCTTTTTCTGCATCCTCACCAGCATTTGTTATTTTCTGTCCTTTTGATAATAGCCAATCTAACTGGGGTGAGATGATATCTTACTGTAGTTTTGATTTTCATTCATTTGATGATTAGTTATGCTGAGCAATTTTTCATATACCTGTTGGCCATTTGTATGTCTTCTTTGAGAACTGTCTATTCAGATCCTTTGCCCATTTTTTAATAGGATTATTTGTTTTCTTACTATTGAGTTGTTTGGGTTCTTCATACATTCTGGATATCAATGCCTTGTTGGATGAATAGTTTGCAAGTATTTTCTCCTATTCTGTAGGTTGTCTCTTTCCTCTATTGATTGTTTCTTTTGCTGTACAAAGGTTTTTAGTTTGGTATAGTCCCCTTTGTTTATTTTTGCTTTTGTTGCCTGTGCTTTTAAGGTCTTATTCATAACATTTCTGTCCAGCCCTATATCCTGAAGTGTTTCCCTGTGCTTTTTTCTAGAAGTTTTATAGTTTCAGGTCTTATATTTAAGTTTATAATCTATTTTGAGTTGATTTTTGTATATGGTGAGAGATAGGGTTTAGTTTCATTCTTGTGCATATAAATATCCAGTTTTCCAAGCTCCTTTTATTGAGGAAACTGTCCTTTCCACAGTGTATATTCTTGGCTTCTTTGTCAAAAATCAGTTGGTTGGAGGTATGTGGATTTATTTCTGGATTCTCTATTCTGTTATATTTGTCTTTATGTCTGTTTTTGTGCCAGTACCATGCTGTTTTGATTACTATAGCTTTGTAGTATATTTTGATAACCCTTGCTTCATCTTTTTACTCAGGATTGCTCTGGCTATTTGGGATCTTTTGTTGTTCCACATAAATTTTTGGATTTTTTTTTTCTATTTCTGTGAAGTATGTCATTGGTAGTTTCATGGGGATTGCATTGAATCTGTAGATCGCTTTGAGTAGTACGATCCTTTGACAATATTGATTTTTCCAATCCATGAACATGGGATATCATTCCATTTTTTGTGTGTCTTCTTTAATTTCTTAATCAGTGTTTTATAGTTTTCCCTGTAGAGAGATTTCACCTCCTTGGTTAAATTTATTCCTATGTTTTCTTTCTTTTGGTTGCTATTATAAATGGGATTGCTTTCTTGATTTCTTTTTCTGCTATTTCATTGTTGTTGTATAGAAATGCTACTGATTTCTGTGTGTTGATTTTGTATCCTGCAATTTTACTGAATTTGTTCATCAGGACTAGGAGTATTTTGGCAGGGTCTTTAGGTTTCTTTCTATATAAAATCACAAACAGAGAAAATTTGGCTCCCCCTTTTTCCAATTCAGATGCCCTTTATTTCTTTCTCTTGCCTAACTGTTGTGCCTAGGACTATGTTGAATTAAAGTGGTGAAAGTGGGCATCCTTGTCTTGTTCCAGTATGTGAGCTGTGGGTTTGTCATATATAGCCTTTACTGTATTAAGATACTTTCCTTTGATACTTAATTTGTTGAGGGTTTTTTTTCATGAAGGGATGTTGCATTTAATCAAATAATGCTTTTTCTGTGTCTATTGAGATGACCATTATTTTTTCTTTCATTCTGTTGATATGATATATCACATTTATTAATTTGTGTATATTGAACCATCCTTGCATCCCTGGGATAAATCCCACCTGGTCATGGTGTATAATCTTTTTGCTGGGCTATTGGATTTGGTTAGCTAGCATTTTATTGAGGATTTTTGCACCTATGCTCATCAGGGATATTGGCCTGTAGTTTTCATTTTTGGTGTGTCCTTTCCTGGTTTTGGTATTAGGGGCAATGCTGGCCTCGCAGAATTAGTTTGGAAGAATTCCATCCACTTTAATTTTTTGAAATAGTTTAAGAAGTATTGGTATTGGTTCTTCTTTAAATGTTTGGTAGAATTCAGCAGTAAAGCTATCTGGTCCTGGGCTTTTCTTCTTGGGAGAATTTTTATTACTGATTCAATCTTGTTACTTATCATTGGTCTATTCAGATTTTCTATTTCTTTTTGGTTCAGTCTTAGCAGGTCATATGTGTCTAGGATCTTATCTGTTTCCTCTAGGTTTTCAAATTTATTGGCATACAGTTGTTCATAACAGTCTGCAAAGATCACTTGTATTTCAGTGGTATTAACTGTAATGTCTCCTTTTGCATTTCTAATTTTATTTATTTGTGTCTTTTCTCTTTTTTTCTCTGTTAGTCTAGCTAATGATTTGTCTATTTTCTTTTTCTTTTTTTTTTTTTTTTGTCTTTTGTCTTTTTCCGTGTCCGGCAACGGATCGCAACCCTCAGTGTTGCCCCCGGGCCGGACCGGGGACCGGCAACGGGATCGCAGCCCGCGGTGTGGGTCCGGGGCCTCGCTCGGCCAGTGAGCGGGAACCGGTCTGTATGTTGGATCCGAACCCTCGGGCGGGAGCGCCGCCGCGCTTCCCAAGCGGCGCCCCCTTCCGCGCGCCCCCCGGGCGGCCCCCTTTTTTTTTTTTTTTTTGTCTTTTTCCGTGTCCGGCAACGGATCGCAACCCTCAGTGTCGCCCCCGTACCGGACCGGGGACCGGCAACGGGATCGCA
>NW_007726706.1:74357-117069 GCF_000696425.1 Galeopterus variegatus | reverse complement strand
TTTTTTTTTTTTTTTTTTTTTTTTTTTTTTTTTTTGTCTTTTGTTTTTTTCCGATTCCGTCAACGGATCGCAACCCTCAGTGTTGCCCCCGGGCCGGACCGGGGACCGGCAACGGGATCGCAGCCCGCGGTGTGGGTCCGGGGCCTCGCTCGGCCAGTGAGCGGGAACCGGTCTGTATGTTGGATCCGAACCCTCGGGCGGGAGCGCCGCCGCGCTTCCCAAGCGGCGCACTATCCAGTGCGCCACCGGGCCGGCCCTATTTTATTTTTCTTTTCAAAACAACTTTTCATTCTATTGATGTTTTGTATTGTATCTTTAGTCTTGTTTCATTTATTTCTGCTCTGATTTTTATTATTTCTTTTCTTCTACTTATTTTGGGATTGGTTTGTTCTTGCTTTTCTTGTTCCTTGAAGTGAAAGCTTTTGAGGTGCATTGTTAGGTTCTTTATTTGAAATCTTTCTATTTTTTGATGTAGGGTATTATTGCTATAAGCTTTCCTTTATTACTGCCTTGGCTATATCTCGTAAGTTTTGCTCTGCTGTGTTTCTGTCTTCATTTGTTTCAAGAAATGTTTTGATTTCCTTAATCTCTTCTTTGACCCATTGGTTGTTTAGAAGCGTGTAGTTTAATTTCCATGTATTTGTGTAGTTTTGAAAGTTCCTCTTGTTGTTGATTTCTAGTTTTATTCCATTATAGTCAGAAAAAATACTTGATATAATTTTGATTTCTTTGAACTTGTTTTTCTAATTTCATTGAATTGTTTGTATTCTCTTGTATCTCAGTGAGTTTTCATAAGATTATTAATTTGAATCCCTTTTCTCACAAGTTGGCAATTTCCAATTCTTTGGGATCAGTTACTGGAGCATTAGCATGTTTCTTTGTTAGTGTTACATTCTCTTGTTTTTTCATGTTTCTTGTTTCTCTGCGTTGATATTGTGCATTTGGTGGAACAGTCACTCTTTGAGTTTTGTGAAGAGACTTGCATGGGAAAAAGGTTTCACCTGTAAATGCACCCTATGGTGTCAATTGGGTAAAGTACAATGGCTTTGTTCTGGATGAGTGCAGTAATATAGATTCTGTATAGTTCCTTCAGCTATAATCCACTTTTGCTAAGTCTGTGAGTTACTCAGTGTCCTGTGCTTGGGAAGTTTGTGGTGGTGGTTATACAGTTTTGCCAGGGGTGGGCTCGCTGGGTTGGTTCTTGGGGGTCAGTTGCATGTACCCCCACACTGTGGGTCAGTTGCCTGGTTCACTGGGGATGGGGTTGCTGGATTGATTCTCAAGCTGGGGATGTGGACGTATGGCATGTCAGGGTCTCCAGGACTGGTTTGCCAGTGGCAGGGTCACCATGCTGATTCTCTGACTGGGAGTGGGCCCACCAGGGGCAAGTCAGCCAGACTGTTTCTGACTTGAATGCGTGTGCCTGCGATGGCTCAAAGACTCAGGGGCAGGTCTGCCTGGGGTGTGACTGCTGGGTTGTTTCTCTGAGCTGAGGGAATGGATGTGATTTGGCTTGGCAAGCTGGGTGGGGATCTGCCAGTGGCCTGTCCACTGGGCCACTTCTCAAGGCCAGATGTGAGGTTGTGCTTCCCTCAGCAATTCAGGAGTGGATTTGCCAAGGACGGGGCTGCTGAGCAGGCTTATCGTGTGTTTGGTGAGGCCTTGAGGCAGGGCAGCAGAGAGGGGGCTGCTCCAGCCACTTCTTGAGTGGTGGGCAAGGTCGGGAAGCCAACCTGCCAACGGGGGACCTGGCCAGCTACCTCTTGGGTGGTGGGTGAGGCTGCTAGGCAGGATTGTTGAGGTTGAAACTGCTTGGCCCTTCTCAGAGATGGCTTGGATGTGCCTTATTTCCCCTGCCCCAAGGGTGTGATCATTAGGGTAGGGACCTGTGAGCTGTTTTTCCCAGTTGGGGGCTCAGGTGCACAGAACTCAGCTGACTGGCAGGGTAGCAGGGTGGTGGGGGAGGAGGAGAAGGAAGTGGGACAGTACACCAAAGGTGGGTCTGCCTGTTTTATCTCTGGCTGGGTACATGGGGGTGCATCAGTTCAGCAGGCCTAGAGTTGTCTTCCCAGACATGCAGGACTCGAGTCACTGCTGCTCCTGAGCCCAGGCTTCAAGCTACTGGAATCAGGGTGTTGTAGCCTCTTGTGTGAGTGTATTGGGATGATGGTGGTGCCTTAAGAGTGGGGAAGCACAAGGCTTGCTCCCTCAGTGGCTCTGGTTTCCAAATGGCACCTTACTGCATGGCCTTGGGTCACGAGAGTGGGGTGGGGACTGCATGGTCTGTGCTCCTGTTCTGGAACAATGCAGTGTGTATAGTCTAGGCAGCTCCCCACACTTGGCTCCAGGCTTGCAAGGGCTGTGGAATCCTCTCGGGTGAGGAAGAGGTGTGGGCCCTTTCCTGCTTTTCTCTCCTCAAGGGGAAGTTTCTTTGCACCAATCCTCGTGGTGGAGACCTGGCAGCTGAGGCTGTGTGTCTCCTTGTCTCCTCTCCATGCTGTCATCTTGGGCTTGTGGGCTTCATAAGGATTTTTCCAGTCTCCTGTTGCAGTTCTGCACTCTCCCACAGACACTCCCATCGATGTTTTGCTGTCTGTAGCTGTTCTGGTCCTTTCCTGTGGGACGAACATGCCCCGGGCACCTCTAGTCTGCAGTCTTGCCCCACGTACCTGTGCTCTTCATTATTTAAGCAAAACATTCCTTAATGATGGTGAAGTCAGGAGTCCCTGACTTCTGAAGAGATAAAGAAGATGGGAGTCTTCCCTCTCAACCTGTCAACCTTCCTCGTGTCTCCCTGCAGAGCTGAACTCTTTTGAGTGGAGACAACATCGCATCTGAGCTCCTGCTATGACTCATTTCCCTCTGAGATACTGGAGATTCATATTCACAACTGTCTTCATCCGTTCAGGTCATTATAACAAAATACCATAAACTGAGTGGCTTGTAAACAACACACATTTATTTCTCACAGTTCTGGAGGCTGGGAAATCCAAGATCAAGGCACTGGCAAATTTGGTGTCTGGTGAGGGCTGCTTCCTGTTTTTACACATGGCACCTTCTCACTGTACCCTCACATGATGGAAGGGACCAATGAGTTTCCTTGGACCTCTTCTGTAAGAGCACTAATCCCATTATGTACCCTAATCACCACACAAAGACCCCACCTTCTAATGCCATCACCTTGGGGGGTAGGATTTCAACATATGAATTTGGGGGGGATGCAAATATTCAGACCACAGCAACTCATCCAGAAGAGTAAGGCACATCGCATATGAAGAGCAGATTAAGATTATGCAACAAACAGGACCTTTCTGCAAGGAGAAAACTTTGATCTGCTGACTGAGCTTCCTGTGTCCTTCTGTATAGACACCGGTTCCATGAGAGACTTAGCAAACAGATTGGTGTGAGGTCGTGATATTTCCTAAATGGAAAAATAATTATTCTGAAATCTCCAAGGAGTTCATGATTTCTGCACCTGGGGTTTTCTGCACCATTGTGTAAACTATTAGCATAGCTCTTTTTCAATATCGTAATAGTTTCGTAATGTACTTCCAGCTGCTTGCAACCCCGAGTGGCTGGTTATTCACAACAAGTCTTTGGTAAATATGATATTTTTTCTGACGTTCCTCATTTCTTCCTGCTGATCACTCATGCTAATAGGCCACAAGGGCCTGTTTTCTTCCCCTCTCTCTTTCCCATGCTAAATAAAGGACGAAGACATATTAATGTGCATGGGAGAGGTGGGCCACAGAGATGTGCTCAGTAATCCAACAGCAGAGGCATTCCATGCGTTTGAAGATCCAGTGGCTATGGGATCGATGACCAGCCCTTCAGCTGTTAACATTGAGGTCAATGTTTCCAATTCTGTCTCTGATGGTTGTAACCTGGAAGCCTGTCCCTCTCATCAGGAGTCAATGAGAATGCTTTACTAGGGTTATTGCAGTTCCCGGGGGAACAATTCTCATGGCTCAGTTGGTTGTCAAGATTTATCTTGCAGACATCATCTAGTTAGAGTCTCTGAGCCCAGTCAACCAGGGGAAGCTCAACTAATTTTTCTGTCATTCAAATCACAAAATTGCAGCTTCAAGGGAGCTTATAGATCATTTCATCTTGTGGTTTTTACCCTGGGCTTCGGGGATATCTTGGGTCAGCAGAAGTATGTCAGGGGCGAATGCACAGTGAGGTGTCACAGAGCAGATCGGGTGCTGGCATCCTACCACTGCTTCCAGCAGAACTGCTGTACTTTCCTAGGCCTCTTCATGGCTTCATATAGGATTTTCTTAATCGAATAGGTAACACTTATTTTGGTTTTTGGCCTGAGAAACATGGATTATTCTGTCCTAACAGCAGCCCATTTCCTGTTTAAAAATTACCTCTCCCCTTGCTATGTGAGAGCTTGTTGGGACTATAAATCCAGTGTCTGTTCTGCATTGGGTGATAACAAGTGTCTCAGGGGCTGATTCTCCCAGATCTGTCTGCTTTCTGACCTGGTAAAATGGTGAAAAGGCCACCTACTCTAAGCTTGGCCAATCACATACTGGAACTCTGAACAGTGGACAGGGAATGTGAAGGCAAAAGAAATGGCTGGGATTCATCTCTGCCCGCATCATCGCCCTATTTTCGTAAATGATGGGTCTATTTCTGTTATTGCTGCTGCCAAGCTCCTCACAGTACCTTGGTTCCTTACTATTTCTTAAACCTGGTTCTTTTCTCAAATCAATTCCATAACATCTGATATCCTTCCAATTAATTATTTTTTTTCTCACAAGATACTCTAACTTATACCAAAACCCTTATTTTATAGGGAAAGAAACTGAGGCCAGAACAGGGTGTGTGCCTTGCTCAGAAGAACCCTTGCACTAAATCAGAACTGAGACTAGAACTCAAATCCAGCTTTATGGCTGGACTTCCATTTTTGCACTGGGGAAGATCTCAAATGCCTTCCGTGGTTAGACAGGCAGCAAAATGAGCTGCTTACTGTCATTTTTTCTTAAATTACATGGCCCTCTCAATCTTTTATTTTTCCGATTTTGATTGGGAAAAGAAAAATATTTCTTTAATATTAAAAAAGAACCGTGGAAATACTGTCCATCATCATCATCACCACCATCGTAATATGCAACTTATATTTGCTTCAATATTGGTACACAATATGCCGTAGTGAAGATTGTGGAAAACTGGGGAACGCTTTCCATCTAAAAGTAACTGGCACTGTTCAGTTGTAGCTTGTTATTGCCCTAGAATAGCTTGGTCCCAGTGTTGCCAGAAATACCTACTACCTTTTTTTTTTTTTTTTTTTGATAAGCTGGACATCAGAATTCTTTTTGTAAAATATTCTGATTTTTTCAGTGGTGGCTCAAATTGTTTAAAACTACTTTGAAGGCCAAGAGACATGTTTCTGGGTTGGAGTTAGCCCATGGACCATTGGTTTGTAACTTCTTTCTTACCTCATGCTCATTCCTCCTTTTCCATAATTATGTATTCCATACCTCCTGTGTGACACTGTGGATGTCTCCTTCCAATCCTGGAAAACTTCTGGAACAAATTTTATATTGAGTCCTGATTACTCTCCAAAAACGCAAGCTTGATTCATTTTCCACTGGCTGTCCTTATATACCTAGCTAAAATTCAGGGTGATGGGAAAGGTTTAATTAGAGGATTCATTAATTAGAGTTTTTAGTTTTTCTATAGAGATGAAATGGGTATCTGTTGAGCAATTCTGTCACACAGATCATTATCTAGAAAAGTCAGACATGAAGAAATATTGATTTCAGGTGTTTAGGATGATTACCCTGCAGCACTATATAGAAGTCACTGTGATATGAAATAACATACTTGAAAATGGCATGTAATGCAATATAAAATAATGTGCTAAAAAAGTGGTTTTGTTTATAATGAGTAAAAATGAAGATAGAAAAACATATCTTAAGGAATGTAAAAAATGCTTCATGGACTTCCTGCAATAAGAGTCTAGTGGCTAGTAAACTATAGTCAGCAGGCCAAATCCTGCCTGCTGATGGTTTTTGTAAATAAAGTTTTATTGGAACACAGCCATGAGCATTAGTTTACATATTGTCTATGACTGCTACAATGGCAGAGTTGAGTAGTTAGAAAAGAGACTATATGGTTTGCAAATTCTAAAATCCTTACTGTTGGCCATTTACAGAAAAAGTTTGTCAACCCTTGGTGTAGACCTATGAGAATGTTAGTCTTGTTTTAGAAATAAAGGATAAAGATGTGTTAAACAAGTCAGCATAGCTTGGACAAAGATGTCAATCAGAGACAGGAAGAAGCAGTAGGACTCAGGATCTATTTTTTTTTTTTTTGGCTCATAAGGGGATCACAACCCTTGGCATGGTGTGGTCTGCACCACGCTCAGCCAGTGAGCGCACCGGCCATCCCTATATAGGATCCGAACCTGTGGCCTCGGCGCTGCCAGCACTGCACTCTCCCGAGTGAACCACGGGGCTGGCCCTCAGGATCTATTTTGAAAATGCATGCAAAAGGAAATGCTGGTGGATTGGATGAGGGTTGTGAGGCAGGGAGAAGGCACAAGGAGAAATAGAGGCAGAAGTCATAAGGGGAGGAGTAGGGTGGGCCAGGCAGCTCAGTATCTTGGACTCTCGGAGGACACTTGACATACCCCATTCCGAACTTGATCCAGATTTACTGTATTGCTTTTAGATTAGAATTACATTTGAATTATGAGTCCCTGGGGGTGGGAGAGATTAACATGAGTAGATGAGGCCTCACTTTATGGGAAAACAAATGCAAGACTTTAGACTAGTAGTTTAACAGACATCACCCTTCCACAGCAACTGCATCCAGAGTAGGATTTTGAATTGAAGGTAGAGTCCCACGTGTTTCTATGTGATCTTACAGGATATGCTGTTTTTTCTTGGCAGAAGGAACTACAGTTTTTGAAAGAGGTCCAAACTGTTTTGATCATATCTAGAGGAGCTTTTATAGTATATTTGACAAGTACTGCTGATTGTACCCATATCTCTTACCTGCTCTTTCTTGATTATTTTATCTGGAAACATGGGCCTCTGGGATAAAAACCATATTTTCCAGCCTTCCTTGCAGGGAGATATGGCTAAGCTATGTGGAAGTCATGCTTACAACTTCTGGAGAGGGTCCCTCGAGGTATGAGTCCTACCTACCCAGCTTCCTCCTTCCTGCTGGATGCAATGGATGTTTAATGATTTGCAGCAGGAATTAAGGAGCCGGTGAGTGTAACATACAAGAACACCACTCCAGCTCTGGGCAGACTAATTCCACATGTTCGTCTTCCTCAAACCAATGTTATATTGGGGTTTTATGTTTGTCATAGCTGAGCTAATTTTATTTAATATAGCATATACCCTGAAAATGGGTCAATTCAGATTATTTTGATCTAGTGCTGCAGCTGAGAGTTTAAATGATTTTTCTTATTACCCAATTTGTAGACTCTGTGGCCCTTGAAAGATCCTTCTTTCATTACTGATATTGGTAAAGTGCCTGTTTTCTCTCTCTTTCTCTTTTTTTCTTCTTTGTTGGTCTTGCTCGAAGTGTCAGTCTTTTTAGAGAAACAGCTTTTGGCTTTAGTGTTTTTCTCTATTTTTTCTTCTGTTTTCAATCCTTCAGTGTATATTGTGCCTATTTTGCTCTTTTTGTCTGTTTTCCTAGTTTGTTAAGGAGGAGGCTTTAATGATAGACTTGAGACTTTTCGGTTTTTTTAGCACACACATTTGACTCTATACATTTTTCTCTGAACACTGCTTTAGCCGCATCCTGTAAACTTTGATTATTTTGTATTTTCATATTGTTTAGTTCAAAATATTTTCTAATTTCCCTTGAAACTTCTTGTATAATGCATCGATTATTTAGAAGGGTGCTGTTTCATTTTCATTTCCAAGTATTTGGAGATTTTCCTTTTACGTTTCTTTTATTGATTTTTAGGTTAATTCCATTACGGTCAGAGAACGTACTTTGTATAACTTCAATTCTGTTAAATTTGTTAAGGTTTGTTTTATGAATCCAGATATGGTTTATCTCGGAGAATGTTCCATGTGTACTTGAAAAGAATGTGTATTCATCTGTTCTTTAATGTAGTGATTTATAAATGTCAATTATATATAGTCAGTTGAGGGTGTTTAATTCTTCCATAGCTTTGATAATTTTTTATCTACCAGTTCTATCAATTGCTTAAGAGTGTTGAAAGTCCCCAGCTATATTGTGGATTTGTCTATTTCTCCTTTCGGTTCCATCAGTTTTTGCTTTGTGTATTTTGAACATCTCTTATTACTTGCACATATATATATATATATGTATATGGGATTGTATGTTTTTTGGTGAACTGACTCTTTCATCATTATACGATATCATTCTTTATCCCTGGTAACATTTTTTGTTCTCAAGTCTGCATAGCCTGATATAGCCAATATAGCTTTCTTGTGTTTAGTGTTTGCACAGTATACCTTTTTCTACGTGTTTGCTCTTAACTTGCCTATATTATTATGTTTGGATTGAGTGCTTTTAGACGGCATAAAGTTAGATCATGTTTATAATCTGTTTTTTAATTGGTGCATTTAAAGCATTTATATTTAAAGAAAAGATTGGTATGTTTGGTTTTAGTTTGCCATTTAATTATGTTTTCTGTTTGTTCTCTTTATTTGAGTTCCCTTGTTCCACTTTCCTGCTTTGTTTTGGGTTGACTTTTTTTTAAGTATTCTATTTGCATTTATCTACTGTACTTTTGACTATATCTTTCAATATAATTTTTAAGTGGCTGCTACAGTGATTATAATATACGTGTATATTTGTAACTCATTCTACCTGTAGTATACTGCTGGATGCAAAAATATAATAAGCTGGCCAAAGGTTGCACTAAAGAGTAAGACAAATTTCCACAGTTGTCTCCACTTCTCATACTGAGGGGTTCCCTACAGGGTATAGGAAGACAGCAATTACTCTTCACACATAAAATAGCTTCTTCAGGGATTGACTCATCTTCCCCTGATGTTTGTACTCAGGATGCATTATTTAGAACTGTTTTAATGTTCACTTTGACCATAATTTACCTACATAATGTTGTTATATATTTGATACCTTTGAGAGAAATTGGGGAGTATTGAACTCTAATTTCATGCAGAACTCAGCTCTTCTGGGAATGCCCCTGATTTTTTATTGTACTTATGCTTTTCTTTTTTGTTTTCCAGTATCACTTTTCAGATACCCAGAGCATTCATTCTTTGTTGTATTTTATAGACAGGAAAATAAGGGCCAAAGATATACTGAGTTCATTTGGAAAATTATTTCCAAAGCCAGGTTCTTTCTTATTATTTTATTATATACCTGGAGAGGAGTTGTTGCAAATGCTGAAAACTTTGGTAAGCATGCAATATGAGAAAATAATTCAAGACAAGAATCTCCAAGCGCAAAAAGGGTATTATGAAGAGGTAAAGAGGTAGAGATATTTTTCTCAGTAAAACATATTGAAAGAATTTTCTAGATTCTTCTATTTCTTTTTTTTTTTTTTCCTTTTTGTCTTTTTTACTGACCGGCAACGGGATCGCAACCCTCGGTGTTGTGCCCACGCCACGCTCAGCCAGTGAGCGGGAACCGGTCACCACATGGGATCCGAACCCTCGGTGTGAGCGCCGCCGTGCTCCCAAGCGGCGCACCCTCCAGTGCGCCACCGGGCCGGCCCTATTTCTTTACCGTTATTTATTTCTCAACCCACTGCAATCTGTCTTCTGTCTTTCTCATTTGTTCTTATCAGGGCCACCAATAACTAGTTCTGATCAAATCCCATAGAGATTTCTTAGTGCTTAAAAAAAAAAAAAAAGGTTGGTTAAGTATTTAGTTCTTTTGTTTTCTTCTGAAACTTTTTTCGTATATTTTTTGGCCATTTCTTTTCAGTATTTCCAATAATGTTCTTCCGCCACTCAATCCTTCAGTATTGGTGATTCCCAGGATTCTATCATCAGCTGTTTTCTCTTCCCTTCTCTTTTATTCCCTTTGCTGCATTAATTCTGAACAACCTCATTTACTCTTGTAACATCGACTATCACCACCATACTGATGACTTGCAATCTTTTTCTTTATCCCAATCTTTCAGTGCCCATCTCCACTTAGGTATCTTCTAGACACCTTAAACATAATACCTCTAAAACAAATCATTTTTACCACTTACCTCCCACCCCATGCCCTGCTCACCCTGCAATATTACCTGTTTCAGTAACTGGCACCACCACCTACCTAATTTCCTAAGTGAGAAGCATGACAGTTATTCTCTGCAGGACTGAAATTGTCTCTTAATCCATATATCTGTCTCTGTCTCAAACTCCTTCAACCCTTTATACACAAAGAGATGTAACATGCACATCTGAGGCAAAATTCTTCAGTGGCTCTTTATTTCCATTGAAACAACATCCCAAATTTATCCTAACTATTCATTTGCTCAAAGTGGGGTTGGGTGGGATAGGAATTGGTAGAGTGAATATCAAAATGGACAGACCGGTGCAGAATATACCTAACAAATTCAAGAGCCAAGGACTTCCATCCAAGAGACGTTTAACTCAATGGAAAGCCAAATCAAAATATATAATGAGGCAAAAGTTTGATCTGGTTGTTTCTGCCATTGCCTTTGGTTTATATTCAGTCTCTATGGTTTTGTGTGTGCACAAAAAGAAGCTATCAAAATAGTGGTTACCAACAATAGTAATAATCTCCTACATGAGTCTAGCACTGTACGTTTATAAATCTTTTTCTATTACATTATTGCATGTAATCCTGACAACAGCTTCTGAGAAAGGCACTGTAAAGTAAGGCAAATCATAACTAAAGCCAAAATGTTTCATTATGTTATTTATACTAAGTTTTCATTTATATTGTCAGAGCTAGGGCTCAGACCCTTCAAACCCATTGTACAGACTGGGTCCCCAGACCCCTCACACACAGGTCCATGCTAGGTAATTGGGAAAGATTCCGGGAGCTGTTGGCATAGACAAGAGCTCAGTCCTCAGTGGCAGCAGCTGATAGGTCTGGCAGCTTACAGGTCCAGCGGTGGCAGTGACTTTGCAGAGGGTCCCGGGGGCCCTAGCAGCAGCAGCAGCCTCCAGCAGCAGAAGCGGCCTCCCCATGGCCTCCCCCGGGGGCATCCCGGGGTTGGGAGGCACCCTGGATCAGTGTTAAGTCCATAAGGCAGGACACCTGGGTGCACATGTGCAATTACACTAGAGGATGACCAAGGAACACCTGGGTGCACGTGCATATTTACATCAAATGCTCAGCAAGATTCTGAACATCTGAGGGGCCCTGACCATTTTCCTATATTTTCCCAGCAGGCAATGTCACCCATTTTACAGATGATGAAATGCGGCATGACTGAGGATAGGTGCCTGATAGAATTGCCCATCTAGGTTTAGATCCTGACCTGGAAACCATGGTTCTTGAAGTTTCTGAGATGTCAAAGGGAGAGAACATAATCATAGAAAGAAAGGCGGCCTGTCATCCTGCAGCGCCATCTAACTCTGTGTGGCATGGCAGCCTCGCCAGCTCTCCGGATGCGATCTAACTGCTCCTCTCCTCTTGTTTCCTTCAAGTCCTTCTGGAATCCCCTTTCTAAGACAGGAGTGGAGATGAGAGTGAAATCACCTGAAAGGAGTTAATTGCCTTTGCTTCTAATTACCTTCTTTTTTCAAGGGCAATGGGTTAATGATCAGGACACTAACCACATGTTAGATTCCCTGGGTGAAAGACACTTTCCCTCGAACATGATCACACTGTGTTAATGATACTGATCACTCCCAGAACACTGCCAAAATAATTGTCTCTGAGCAGGTTGCTCTACAGAAATACTCATGGAGCTTAGAGCATTAAATCCCCCAATTGCAAATTAAAGAAAATTTTTTAAACCATAAAATCACTTAGCAAGGAAAAAACCACATTAATTAAAAATCTATCCTTCGCCAGCCCAAAACTACATTTAAAATGCTCCAGAAGTGGCAATTTAAAGAGTTAGAAAATACAATACTTTTCAATGTGCCTCTAGTACCAAATAAAACTGTTCATATTTACTCTGCAGTGTGGATCACTGCTTTTTAAAATTTGGTTTCTTAACAGCAATAAAGGGAGTTCTAATTTGGCTTCAAATCAACATGCACAGGATTCAGTTTGCCAGAAGCAGTTACTCAGTGACTTAAGACTCTAAACCTGTGAGGATCTAAGACCCCATATTCAAAGTTTGGGATACAGAGAGTAGGTTCTAAACTCTGACTTCAAATCAAGTGCTAATCATTAATAATGAGAACGACTCAGGCAATTTCACTTTTCCCAGTGCTTTTAAGGAAGTGGTTCTCACATTTGAGCATGCATCAAAATCCCCTGGAAGATTTATTAAAACACAGATGGCTGGGCCCCACCCCTGAGTGTCTGATTTGCAGGGCTGGCGTGGGGCCTGGGCATTTGCATTTCTTTTCTTTTCTTTTTTTTTTTTTTAAAGATGACTGGTAAAGGGATCTCAATCCTTGGCTTGGTGTTGTCAGCACCACGCTCAGCCAGTGAGTGAACCGGCCATCCCTATATTGGATCCGAACCCGTGGCCTTGGTGTTATGAGCACCACACTCTCCCAAGTGAGCCACGAGCTGGCCCTGCATTTGCGTTTCTAATGAGTTCCAAGGTGTTGCTGATGCTGCTGGTCCCGGAACAACACGTCGAGAACCACTGATTTAAGTTTATTTTAATGAAGATAGTTGATGCCAAAGACACAGTGACGGTTATTTACCCCATGGAGTTCCCTTTTTCATCTGGAGTTCTCCTATCCTCCAGTGGCCAGATTTCCAACTTTATTACTTACCCGGTTTCTGCCTTCTTTTTTCACCAGGGCCCACCATATGGGCTGCATTCCTGTCAGTATTCAATTAGGGCGTTTGGGTCTGTAACAGAAAAGCAAACTCAAACTGGTTTAGAAAGTTATTAAATAGATTTATGTTTAATAAACACAAGTTACTAGCCTATAAAAAAGCAGCCCAGTGTAGGGTGGTCTTCAGAGATGTTTGACCAGGGGCCTGAAGATGTTATCAAGGACCGAGGTACTTCAGTTCTCTTTCTCTGCTCTGCAAGCCACAGTATTAGCTTCCTGCCAAGACTGGCTCCCCTGGTGGTTACAGGATAGCTGCTGGTAGCAACAAAGTTTACAAGCTGCTTGCTCACATCCATTGGGGGAGAAAGTGACTTCAGATTCTCCTGCAACCTGTGGTATGTATGATAAAGACCTAATGGAACTGACATTGTCTTGGGAAGGAACGGGGGAGAGTGAGTGCTGGGTAGCAAGCAACAGTGTCCGCTATATTTTCTAAACAGTTCTAAAAGTAGATAGTTTGAGAAAAAAATATTTTGGATGGTTTCAAGATATGTTTTCCAGGGTAAGATTTAGCAGAGTCCATAGGACAATGGGAAAAGGCAAAGCTGTGTGGTACACCTGGATTTGAAACTCGAATCTGCCACTTACTAAGAGCGAAGCCTTGGTCCAACTCTTTGAGCTTCAGTTGCCTCACCTTTAAAATGAGATAATACATAGTTTTCAGGGTTGTCAGGACTGCAAAGAATGGGTGCAGAGAAACTGCCATGTAACAGGGCTCAAATGATCGTGACTGTCACTATTTGCAAGTGTTTGCATGTGTGTGTGCGTGTGTATGTGTGTGTGTTGTGAACAGCAACTGGCAAAGTATGGATGATCTTCATTTAGGGGAACAGCACAGATCCAGGAAAATTCAAGCTGTTAAGCTCGATCCTTGGCATAATTCTGTATCTGACTATGTCATGTAGAAAATTAAAGAATTCAGTGTTGAATAGACACCAACAAGCTTCTGCTGAGAAGGGGTTAGGCAAATGGGCTTGATTTCCTTTTTGGATATAATGATCAAGTTGGTGCATACAAAGGCCGTGTCCCCCAGGGTGTGGCATGCGCACCACTGGAGGCGCGTGGGTGGTTTCAGGTGGCACATGGGTGGACACTGATGTCACTCACTGGAGACTGACCGGCACTGTGTGCTCACGATCAAGGCTCAGAAGGGCAACTTTCCCATTCCCACATGGCGGCAGGTGCTGCCTCCCTTCTCCCGCATCTGCCCTGCCTCTGCTCTTTCTGACCACAGCTAGTGCACCAGGTGCCTTTCAGACTCCCCCCGATCGGTCAGCTCATCCCTGCCTTTAGCCTTTCTATTCTTTTTTTTTTTTTTCCTTTTTGTCTTTTTTCGTGTCCGGCAACGGATCGCAACCCTCAGTGTCGCGCCCGTACCGGACTGGGACCGGCAACGGGATCGCAACCCTCGGTGCTGCACCCGCACCTCGCTCAGCCAGTGAGCAGGAACCGGTCTGTATGTGGGATCCGAACCCTCGGCGGGAGCACCGCGGCGCTCCAAAGCGGCGCACTGTAGCAGTGCGCCACCGGGCCGGCCCAAGCCTTTCTATTCTTAACTTGCAAGTATTCCCTCCTGAGCCTCTGTGCCTTCTGTGTTCTTCCCCTCAGCTCTGTCTCCTTTAAACCACCACCCACAGCCCATAGATCAATTTCTCAATCAGCCTCTCCAACTGCTCAGTCACCTCCCACCCCCAGCCTCTGTCTTTCTGTCAGTCCCCACAAGCTCATGCTCAAAGTAGCTTCGCTGGTCTGCATATATTCTCAGGTCCTTACCCCCAGATTACCACCCCCCTGGCCCCCCATCTTCCTTCCCTCTCTCCAGGACTAGGCCACCCCAAGCCCTCACACTCCCTTCCCTTAACTGTTTTTCTAAACCCCTTGAGATTGTGACTCTCAGAATCCACTTCTCTCCCCGTGCTCTAGTGATTCTAACTTTGTCCTCCAGAGTGAACACACGGTTTCCAGGATCATGTCCCTTCCTGCTTTTTGCACTTTTCCCCCATCTTATCCATTTAGTTGTCTTAAAAAAAACTTTGTGTTTTTTAAAAATGAGGCCATTTAAAGAAAACTATTAAATGCTAACAGTACAGGTGGTGTGCAGGCTTGGCATAAGTCACGAAGAAGGTGCAAATCTGACCAAAGAAGTTGAGAGCAGTGCCCTAAGTATAAAAATCACAAAGTATCCACAGAAGTCATTTTGGAAAGATGGTGAGGTACTAGCTGGATGACAAAACTCTTAGGTAGAGTCTCATCCCTTTATAGGATCTGGGTCAGCCTGGAGGGGGTTACTTAGTGCCGTGTCTTAAAGATTCAGTTTTTAATCCTGTTCTCAGTGGTACACCATGTTTAACAAACGGCTGTCAAAAAAATACCCTAGTTGGTAGAATTTGCTAATTTCCATAGTCTAAGCACTCTCATGACAGCAGATTCCAAGCTCATGACTCGGCATCACTAAACGTGGATTTGGGAAGAGAGGTGCACACCCAGCTCTGGCCAGCTGGTGCAAGCCTGTTACTACACACCACTGCCTGTCCTAGGCACTGTTAGATTTCCGGGATCTTCAGTTTATTTATTTATTTATTTTTAAGGAAAGGCAATAATCATATTTATTTCATAAAATTGTTAGATAGAGTAGACCACACAACCGAAGTGCAGTGCCTTGCACCTAATGGTTGTCCTCTGTCTTATTAAAGAAATGCATTGGGAACTAACTTGGGACATTTGCAGGATGCAAAGATATTTTGTATGACTTGGGAAACATCAGACAAATTGTACATATCATTGGAAAGAGATCGAGCAGGATGCCTTCCTCTAGAGTTTGATCCACTCAGCGCTGGGAGCTAGAAGCATAGAGAACAGACTCTGAAAACCGAGTTCTATTTCCTATCAGTATCCAAAAGCAAGAGCCTTATGACTGACCGTGATACTAAGTGCTCCACTATTTCCCAGTACTCTGTTTTCTCCTTTCTACTTTTTACAATTTTTTTCTGCCTTTTCCATTAGTTTCCTTTTAAAAATATCTTTATGTATGTAAGAAAAATTAAGGCAATTTAAAGAAAACGTAAATAGCTGTACTGCAGGTAGTATGTGAACTTGGCACACGTAGAATTACAGAGACCCTGCGTTTGTAACTTCTGTTCCTGAGATGGCCAAATCACACCAAACCCTTGAACAACACGGCTTTGAACTATGTGGGTCCACTAAAATGTAGACTCTTTTCTATAAATATATTGGGAAATTTTTGGTGAGCTTTGTCACGAATGCATGACATACCCAACCAAACAGTTATGCAGCCCACCTAGCAGCAGGAGATAAGAGGTTAAGTAGTTGAGTACTCAGCACTGCTTCCCCACTACTCAGGGGAAACTGCCCAGCACTTCAGTAGTAAAGCTGTTCAGTGGTTAAGTTTCTGGGGAGTCAAAAGTGGATTACATGGATTTTCAACTGCATAGGGGGGCTTGAGGGGGGGCGGGGTAGGGAGGTGTCGGGGTAGGGAGGGGCCCCTAACCCCCTGTGTTGTTCAAGGGTCAACTGTATTGAGAAGACCAAATACAGGAGACAGGGAAAGAATGCAGCACCTGCTCTGCGTGGGCTCACTGCAGAAGTGACAGCATTGCAGACGTGGGCGGGAAGTCAAAGCAGCCACAGCACGCAGCCCTGCTTGTCCTGCGGTCACAGGCCCTATGGTTACAGCTAAAGCCTGTTGAGGGCTTACTGAGGTGGAACATGGACCTTGAAGGACACATAAGCCTTTATATGCAAAGTTAGGCAAATGGGAGAAAGATGAAAAACAAGATTATTGTTTCTCAGCTGTGAGGTGGAGGAATGTTACTTCTTGGAATTTGGGGCTAGAGTTTTACTAAGTTAAAAGAGGGGTGAGTGGCACCTTCTCTTTTGTCACTAATGGCAGCAGAGGCAGAACTGAGGGCTAAGCTCGGGTCCTCGGGCCAACCTGGCTTTTTAGCATTTGGATCCCCACCTCCCTGGTCCTAAGGAGAGAGACGGAGAGAGATCACTGCTCAAATCAATGCTCAGGGTTCACTCTATTGATGTTATCTTGGCCAAATCAAACCGATTTGACAGCTCAGGGATGGAAACTTTGCTTAGATAGGAGAGGTAATGCTCAGGACCACATGTATAACTTATTAAATGCCAAGTACTTATAAATCTGGAAAAATCATCTGTCTCCTGGGGTTTCTGCAAAAGTGAAATAAATCCTAATGCCAAAGATGTCCAAGAGATAGGAAAGATCCATGAGCTCACGGGGTGTCCTTGTTGGGCTCTGTCCTTGCTGTGTGCCAGGAGGCAGAGGAACATCTGAGCCTTTTCACCGTATCCCAAACCAAGAGGGCCATGTGAGTAGTGGACTTCTCTGCAGCTGGGTTCAAGCTATCAATCCTCTGGCACCTCGTATTTATTTATCTGCAAAATGTGGATGATAATACCTATTTATAGAGACTGGTATTGTAAGGATCACATAAGGTAATAGAGGTCAAGATGCTGAATGTTTACTCGTACTGAGAGTAGAATGTACTTTCCATACATTTTAGTTATCGTTATCACCGTAAGATAAAGCCAAGGTCACTGGCATGATCTGGGATTCCAGGGGCAGGGGGCTGGGTAATAAGACTGAGAAGTGGAGCTAAAATGTGTGGCGCCCTGAACGCCAGCTTAAAGATTTGGGCTTTTCTTATACTTCAGTCATTTGGCTAACACTGTTGCAAATTTGTCAGTGTCTGCAGATTCCCTGTAATATTATTTATTCAGTTATTTATTTTTTTATTTTATTATTTATTTATTTATTTTTATTAATATTATTTTTTTTTACATTCTAGGATGTTGTTGTAGAGCAGATGGGAGAGAGGGGGAGAGGGGAAAGGGGAAGGAAATGGGATGGAAGAAGGAGGAAGGGGGTGGGGTGGGATTGAGGGCTGTGGCACTGCGCTCATTCCCACAGGGGAGACCAGGGGGCTTCCAGTGGTGGCTTGGTCATTGCTGGGCCAGGCGCAGATGTCAGGGGGTTGTGGAAAAAGCCCTCGCCCCCCACCACCTCAGCTTGGGATCCCGGAGCTCTTCCTGCAGCAGCGTGGTGGTCGTCGCTGGGCTGCTTGTGGGTGTCGGGGGGCGTGGCCAAGGTCCTTGGCTCTGCACTGCCCTGGCTGGGGAGAGCCCAGGGTGCTTCCTGCGGTGGCTCTGTGGTTGTCTCTGGGCTAGTTGCTGGTGTTGGGAGGCATGGCCATGGCCCTTGGGCCCCCACCATCCTGACTTGGGATCAGTAATTTAAATAGAACCCTTTTTTATGTTGCGTTCCCACTCTCATATAGAAATATTCCAGTTGCTTGGGCCCAGCCCGTGGCGCAATCGGGAGAGTGCGGCGCTGGGAGCGCAGAAGCGCTCCCGCCGTGGGTTTGGATCCTATATAGGGATGACCGGTGCGCTCACAGCACTCACTGGCTGAGCGCGGTGCGGCTGGTCTCAAAAAGGACAAAAAAAGAGAGAAATATTCCAGTTGCTTGGGCCCAGCCCGTGGCGCAATCGGGAGAGTGCGGCGCTGGGAGCGCAGAAGCGCTCCCGCCGTGGGTTTGGATCCTATATAGGGATGACCGGTGCGCTCACAGCACTCACTGGCTGAGCGCGGTGCGGCTGGTCTCAAAAAGGACAAAAAAAGAGAGAAATATTCCAGTTGCTTCACATTTTCAACAACACTTGATATTGTCTGTCTGTCTCTCTCCTCCGTTCTTTCCTCTCTCTCTCCCCCCCTTTCCTTTATCATATGTAATATGTTGTTCCGAAATATGTATATGTTGTGGAATGGCTAAATAGAGCTAATTAACATATGCATTACCTCACAGACTCATTTTTTGGTGGTGAGAACACAAAATCTACTGTTAGCAGTTTATAAGAACGCAATGCATTGCTATGAACTGTAGTCACCACGTTGTACAGTAGATCTCTTGAACCTACTCCTCTTATCTCACTGAAATTTTCCATCTTTTCACCAACACCTTCTCAAACCATCTTTTTTGCTAAAAAAATTTCAGTAAAGAAACAGAACTGCCTTCTTTTAGTAAAGAATATTTTCAGTAGTTTTATTAAGATACCATTCCTATACCATACGATCCCCCATTTAAAGTATGTTATTTAATGGTTTTTATTATATTCACAGAATTATGCAACCATCTAATTAAAATCTTATTTTAGAACATCTCATTATCCCAGAAAGAAGCCCCTCGATCCCTTAGCAGTAATTCCCCATTTCCCACCAACCTCCCAGACCTAGGCAACCACTAATCTATTTTCTGTCTCTATAAATGTTCCTATTCTGAATATTTCATGTAAATAGAATCGTGCGATATGTAGTGTTTCGTTACTGGCTTCTTTCCTGACCTGCCCTTCTGCACTCCGGCTGACCCCTCTTCCTCTTCCTGACTTTGCTCCACCCTCTTGCTATTTTCCAAACAACATAAAAGTGCTCTGACCTCAGAGCCTTGGCCCTTGCTGTTTCCTCTGCCTGGAATACTCTCCTCCACTTACCACTTCCTTCTACTCAAATGTCACCTTAAATCAGTGAGGCCTTCCCTGACCACGCTATATAAAAACAGTACCCCCTCCCCAGACTTTGCTTTATTTTTCTCCATATCAGTTATTACCATAGGTCTGTATTTATGTACTTAGTGCCTGTTCTTTCCACTAGAATATAAGCTCCATGAGGGCAAGGATGTCTGTATGTTTATTGCTGTATCTTTAGGGTCTAAAGCATGATCTGGTGCTCGGTAAATATTTGTTGAATAAATGAATAAATTATAGTGTTAGGATGGAGAGAATTGACTCTGCAGCCAGACTATGTTGGCTTGAATCTCAGTTTAGCATTACCAGCTAGTGAACTTTGGTGAGTTACTTAGCTGTTTTGTGTCTAAATAGCCTCCTCTGTAAAATAAAGTTAATGATTGTGCTAATATCATACGAGTGTTGTGAGCATTAAAAGAGACAATATAGGCAAAGTGTTTAGAACAGTGATAATTCAACAGCAAATGCTCAATAAATATTAGCTATTGCTATTATTTAAAAATAATAATGATGATGGACATAATTATATACCAATCACTTTGTCCAGCGGAGTTGGAATGGAGATACAGATAAGTTCAGCAGTTTTTAAAGAGCTCACAACAAGAGAGGTAAGGGGTAAGGGAGAAGGTCAAGCCGTCAAAACCTTCTTGTGTGGCTCCACTGCACCATGAATGGGGCTGTGTCTGGGGCTTTGGATTTGTGAAGACACACATGCTTTTCAAAGGTAGTGTGTTGCTCTTGCTGATGTCATTATGGAAAAGGTCAAGGTTAACATGGGATTAGAACCTGAAGAATGTGATTGAACATTTCCCAAAGTCTGTTCCATGAAACATTAAGTCCAATATCACATTCCTAGTAAAACATGGTGAAGTAAATGTTGTTCCAGTGCTGAGCACTGGATCCCCCCTCAGATCCTGTCAGTGCATGTGCTCGTGTTACAGTCTCCGTGAAATCCTCCCACCAAGAATCTTCTTCGACCAACTTACGATTTTTGGTGTGAAGCGATACGTATTCAGTATAAACTGTATTTTGAATACCCATACGTCCATCCTGTTTTTCACCTTTAGTACAGTATTCAGCAAGTGGTACAGTAAGTGAGCACATAGAACACAGGTTAGGCTAAAATACGCTGTTCACTCTGTGCCTGGCTTATTTCACTTAATGTAATTTCCTCCAAGCTCATCCTTGTTGCTGTGAATGGCAGAATTTCATTCTTTTTAAGGCTGCATAGTATTTCATTATCTATCTCTCTCTCTATATATATTTACATCACATTTTCCTTATCCAGTAGTCCACTGATGGACATTTAGGTTGGTTCTATATCTTGGCTATTGTAAGTAGAGCTGCAGTGAATATGGGAGTGCAGGTATCCCTTCGACATGATGATTTCCATTCCTTTGGGCATATACCTAGAAGTGGGATTGCTGGATCATATGGTAGATCTATCTGTAGTTGTTTGAGAAACCTGCATACTGTTTTCCATAGTGGTTGTACAGTCCGACCGACAGTGTAGAAGTGTTCCCCTCTCTCCACATCCTAGTCAGCATTTGTTATTCTGTCTTTTTGATTATAGCCAGTCTAACTGAGGTGAGATGATATCTCAATGTGGTTTTAATTTGCATTTCCCTGATGATTAGTGATGTTAAGCACAAATACCACATGTCCTCACTCATAAGTGGGAGCTAAGAGAGAAAGAAGGAAAGAAAGAAAGACCACAGTGGTGCGCTGGACTTGCAGAGGGAGAGAACAGACCTAGAGTTGGCAGCGGTGGAGGGGGAGTGGGGAAGGGAGGTTGGGGAGTAATTGGGTGGAGGACTCGGGGAATAATTGCAATTTATGGTAATGCTCATGCTGACAGTATTGATCTGATCATCACATCTTGGGCACAGGTGATGATGGTCAGTTTTACTCCATGAATATGCATATCAATAAAAAAAGATAAAAATAAAAAAATATGATGTTCAGTAGGTTAGATGTGTTAAATCCATCTTCAACTTATGATATTTTCAACTTATGATGGGTTTGTCGGGACATAACCTAATTGTAAGTTGAGGAGTATCTGTTTTCTCCTCAGAACATATTTAACTGTGCAAACCTTTGTGGACATTATGTCCATTGACACTTTGCCAATATAATTAAACCTGTCCAAACCAGGTGCTGGCTGCTGGTGGGGCTGGTCCGACCAGTGGAAGCTGATATCTGGAGGATGGAACTGTTCACCTAGTTGGGGCAGCCAATTGGAATCCAACCCAGCAGCAGGAGGCTGGGGGATATCCAGTCCTGAATGAGTCTGGAACACGATGGCTGTTGGTAGGTGGAGGCCCAGGAAGGTGGCAGCACACAGCAGACAGCATCAGGAGCAATGAGAGGGAGTGTGTAAGTGTCCCCACACCCCTGCAGAGCTCAGCAATGGGGAATTCTCTCAGGAGGCTGAGGCTAAGGAGGGAGGGTGGGTCCCAGCAGCCTGGGAGGTGGTAAGTGAACCTCAACCTTAAGCTTAGGGTTCATAAACAGAAGCATGAAAGCAAACAGTGTCTTCATCTCCATTCAGGAATTAAAAAAGAGGCAAAGGTTGATCAAGACCAGGTTATAAGAAGTGGGGATGGTGAAGGAGGTGCCAGCAGCCTGGTGTCAAGGAGCAAAGTCACAGTGTAGTTATGCCATAGTGGAGAGAAGATCAAACATGACTCCCTAAATCTTTTATGGCTTAGACTTCATGGTTGCAGAAACTAAGCTGAACCTACAGGTGAGGACTAGGGGCCCATGGCTGTGGCAAAAGAGGTATAGGAACCAGGAGCCAAGGCAGTCCTTACAGAATGGAAATTTACCACACCCATTAGATACATCCAAATAGCAGGTGACTAAAACTCCACACTTATTCCTCCTTATTACATCCTAGGCTTCTGATCCCCAGCCGAGTGCTGTCTGTGCTATAGCAGATTGCATCTGCAGCTGGCTGGTGTCCCAGGATGCACTTTGCAGCCTCAGAGTTGGATGTGTAGCCCGTAACACCAGGAAGGGTGAGCAGCCTCCTATCTGGGCTGTTCTGCACAATTTCTTAGGGACCAACTCCCCTCCCAGAGAGGCTGAGCTATTTTGGCAGTATAAGAATGCTACTATATAGATTTGGTTGAGGACCAAGTTAAGATTATAAGTAAGAGAACTTGTCATAAAATTACCCTGGATGACTATCAGCACTCTGAAGCCAGCAAAAGTTACTCTGCCCAGTAAAGTTTTGACGATGGTGTTTGCCAAACTCTGGGCATATTTATGATTTTCTCTTGTCAATTCATGATTATTAAACCAGGTATTTTCCCCTCAGTCTCTGCTGGGACTAGGTAAAGCTGTGTCATACTGGTGTACTCTAAAATATCTAGTTAGGAGATGTGACAAATTATTTAAAAAATTTTTTTATTCAATGCACTAAACAAATATCATGAATGCAAAGCAGACCACAATGCAAGGCAGAGACTTAGCAAATGCCTGTGAGAACAGAGAAAGGAAAGAATGAATCTAATCAAAAGGATAATCAAGGAAGTCTTCATGGAAGAGGAGACATTTGAGCTAGGCCTTGAAAGGTGAGGCACAAAATAGCATATTGTTGATTTACTTGGTGACTTCCAGAGGGTTTCAATCTGGGGAGCACATGAAGGGAGAATCTCAGAGAGTTAAAAAAGGGGTTCTCTTGTTTTCAGCTCTAGTATTTGACCCCACGTTAATGACCACTTTCAGTAAGAATGACAGCTGTTGACAAACTGATATTTTGTCTCTGCCCTGATTCCCTATGTTCTCATTAGGAAAAAAAAAAATACATGAGAAAGTAGTTCTCTCCCTCTTCTCAGTTGGAGCTTCCTTGACCAAAGGCAGTAACAGGTATTGTGTTTTGTTTTTGTTCGTAATGTTGGGGAAGAGTGGGAAGCCTAAGGGTCCACCCTAAAATGACTTTGTTTACAAATATTAATTGAGCTTGATGGGTGGGGGCGGGGGAGAAACCAGAGGCTGGTGCAGTTGAAGAGAAAGAGTTATCTGATCCAAGAGGAGTTTGACAGGGCCATGCAGGCAGCAGGAACTGCATCCCACTTAAACACAGCAGCCCAAAGGCAGCAGGACTGTGCCTGGGGATGGGTTGGAGGTACATCAACCTGGGTGGAGGCAGAAGCCCGTGAAACTGACTAGGAGACTTGGGGACTCACAGAGGAACATTGACACTTAGAGCATCCCATACCAGAATATTCTAAGGACCAGGTTCCTCACCATTTTTATGGACCTATGTAAGTCCAGTAGAAGAGTGTCTGAGAGGGAAAGCCTCAATCACTGTATTACTGATATTAAACTCCAAGTCAACTTTGGAGCGCAAAGACAATGAGCCAGATTTTAATTTGATTTAAAAAAAATTAAGAAATATTACATTTTTAAAAAATCTTGAGTATCATGGAAAAATTAATGATTATTATATTTAAAAATCTGTAATGGTATGTTAGAATTCCATGTCTAACTTCCAAGCTATTCTGCTGAAGGCAGCTTTAGTTTTTATATTCATCTTATAGTCAGTAACAGCAGTGTCTTTTAAATTGGAAAGACCTGAGTTTGTATAATGACTGTACTTCTTACAAGATACGTAAACAAAAGTCCCTCAATCTTTTGATTTCCAGGTGCCTATCTGGCATAGGGTAGTCATGAGGTTAACTGGATAATATAATTCTATAAAGCACTTAGCTCATGACCTGGCACTTAGAATGCATTCAACGAATGGTAACTCTTATCATGATTATTTCTGGGGTGCTGGAGTTGGGATCATTAAGTGTGGTCACCTGGGCTCTACCAGCACGAGATTGGAGTTTGGGGAGATCCCCCCTTGTTAGAGTCCCTGTCATCCCTACTTTTCTACCCATACCTCTTTAAAATGACAAATGGCTGCTCCCCTGCTCAGGAGGGAAGGACATATTTTGTTTATGAGTACAGATGGCTGTGGAAGAAAGCAATGACATAAGACTGTAAATTATACATAACGTGTTATATGTAATCTCATAAGTTCTCCTCTGACAGAGGATGTTATATAAACATGTGAAACAGAAGTTTGACCTAGAATAGTGACTAGACCCCCCCAAAAATTTCTAAAAATAACTGTTTTAAAACCAAAGAGGTACAACTTTGGAGAAGAGAGAAAATGGGTAAGGAAATCCCCCAGAGCAATGGGAGTCCCCAAATTGAGCAAGAAGTCCAGAAGTGGGAAGAGAGAATTCAGGTGTCTAGCAATAATTTCATGCATCATCACTGTAATTAATGGACTGGAACTAAACTGGACCGGGCCATTCCAAGGTGGAGCAGCCTCATGGACCGTTTGCACTTTGGAATTTTTTGAGGACAACTCCTCAACTCTGCTATTCTCTCTATGGATCCAGACAGACCTGTCACTGGGAGGACCAGAGGTGGACAGTGGGGGTGGGGGGTGCAGTTGGTGTTGCTGCCATCCGTTGAAGAGAGACTCAGAGCCCTAGTCTAAGTCAAAGATAATTCCCTCTGCGTTTGGAAAATGAATTCAAAACTCAATTTTGTTCTAGGCAGTTCTTGCAAGTGATAAGAGAATATTTCTAAAGTACTGCATCTCAAACTTTCATGTGCATACAAATCTCTTGGTATTTTAAAATGTAGTGTATTAACAAAAAAATTTGAGGTATAGAAAGGCCAACAGATCAGGAGATGACTGCCGTTGAAAAGATAATTTATAACTCACAGTTCCTGAGAGGAAGGGGCACGCCGGGCTGTGGGCGGAGGTGCACACGGAGAAGCACTGGGGTCAGTCATGGGGCAGAGGGAAAAAGAGAAGATGTGGGCAAGAGCCTTTATTGTGGTTTCCACAGGAAGGAAGTGTTGGGGTGGGGTCACAGGCTTAGCTTTGGCTACTTTGAATACTTTCGGTGAGCTTTGGGGTACAAGGGCTTTCCTTAGCTGACTCATACCTGGCCTTGGGGTGAGTAGGGCTGGGGAACATTGGCCCTTAGTGTGAGAGCCTCATAAAGGAGGTGATTGGTGTGTGGGCTTTGGACCTGTTGGTTTGTGTTTGAAAAACACACCCTGGGTGAGTTATGATCTCCAGGAATTGGCTAACTCTGGGAGGGGCCGTCCCTCCAGGTCAGCAAGGTCCCAGATGCCAAAGCATCAGAACACAGGCAATAAAAGACACGGTTAATACACCTGAGGATCTTATGAGAACACAGACTTCTGGGCCCCACCACCATCTGGCTAATTTGGCCTGAGGTGAGGCTCATTAATTTGCATTTCTAACCAGTTCACAGGAGACAGGCATGCTGCTGGGTTGTGGACCATACTTTAGGTAGTCCTGCTCTGCAGGAGGAGATGAGCAGAGAAGAGCATGGCTGTCATCCCAGAAAGTGTGCTCTGAGTGGAGGAGGTCTGGTCTCAACAGCTGCTGTCACAGCCGCGGAGAGCAGAGGACAGTAGGTACTCCAGCTGCCCCGGCCGTTCATGTGGCCCAGAGTGAACTGTCTGGTCTCTACCGATCTAAGTTTCAGCACTTCAAGTGTAGAGAGGTTAAGGGCAAAGGAAACATGTTGTGGTCTCAGCATAATTCAAAGCCACTGAGCCTGTCACCAGACATACTCAGCACCTCAAGGGCAGTAGAGTCCCATCAGTTAATTGATCATCAGCCATTTAACCTCACCCCTCCTAGTCATTAAGCCCCCAACAGTCCTGATTTCTATCACTATAGAGTAGTTTGCCTGGTTTTGAACTTTATGTAAATTAAATATTTTATCTTTTAGTTCTCTTTTCATTCACTGCACGTTGAGATTGATCCATGTTTTGTAGAACAATGTGGAACAATGCTTATCCTCACTGCTCTGTAGTATTCCAGGGTGTGAGTTAGCCTGTTTATCCATCCTACTGGTGAGGGACATTTGGGTAGTTTCCAGTTTGATACACTGTTTTGAACATTCTCCTACATGTGCTGTACCTATTATTGGTTGTATACTTTGGAGCAGAATTTGTGGCTCATGAGAATTTATATTTAGCCAAACAGATTTCCAGACTGGTTATACCAATTTACATTTGTACCAGTAGAGAATTCCAATTGTTCCCCATCCTCGTCAACACTTAGTAACAGTTGGCTTTTTCTTTTTTGCCATTCTGGTGGGTGTACACAGGCATCACATGGAGATTTCTGTCTGTTTATAAAAAGACAACCAGTAAGGGGATCTTAACCCTTGACTTGGTGTTGTCAGCACCACGCTCTCCAAATGAGCTAACCGGCCATCCCTATATAGGGATCCGAACCCATGGCCTTGGTGTTATCAGCACCACACTCTCCCAAGTGAGCCACGGGCCTGCCCTATACAGGGATGCAAACCCGTGGCCTTGGTGTTATCAGCACCACACTCTCCCAAGTGAGCCACGGGCCTGCCCTATACAGGGATGCAAACCCGTGGCCTTGGTGTTATCAGCACCACACTCTCCCAAGTGAGCCACGGGCCAGCCCACATGGAGGTTTTAATGTGTACAGTGGAGAATATGGGCAAGACGGATAGGGTAAACGAGAGTTTGGAGGTAGAGAAGTACCAGCTACATTTAGGGCAGCTTAACTAGGGTAAAATGTTTCTGTAGATGAGAAATGGAACTGGACGTTTCAGCAGCAATTAGAGTAGGACAGGCCATAAATGCTCTGGCCTGGGTGGGGCTCATGCAATCTGAAGCAGGAGGCTACAAATTGGATAGTTAGGAAGAACGTGAGAATTGAATTAGACATTCGGAAACTGCAAACAGAGAATGTATGTGTTCATTAGGAATATAATTACTGAGCTTTTCCTGTGTGCTGGAAGCTGTGTTGCGTAGGCACTGTGGGTATTGAGATGGGCAAATCACATTCCCTTCTCTTGTGCAAACCACAGATATTGAGGAGAGATGGGTATGATATGTAATAAGGCATTGTGATGAGGACAGCTGCAGTGACTCACACCAACTGCGTCTTTGCTCTGGAATCAAGGAGAAGATATTCATCAATTTGGTCTGGTATGGCTGGGGAGCACTTCATTAGGAGGTGACGCAGGATCCGAGTCTTGATGAATTAGCGGTGGTTCATTAAGAAGGTAATGGGAAGAGAAGCATGAGCAATCGCTTGAAGATGCACGAGTTGAGGATGTGGTTGGAGACTGTCCAGCAGTGTTGTGCAGACGCGTGGGACTGGGCGGGAGCAGGCTGAAATGGTGTGTTGAGAACAGATGGCAAAAGACCTTGTAAACACTGCTGGGCATGAATTGTATGCCCTGGGCAATGAGCAGCCACTGAAGGTCTTCGAAGAGGGGATTGCTGAGACCCCTTGGAAGAATACTGCTGTAACCCAGGTCTTGTGATCTAAGGTAGACAGTGGAGGAAATAAAAAAAAAAGGTGACAGATGTGACTTCAAATAAAATATGGCGCACTTCTCTTGCAGGGCAAGAATCCTCATTTATTGGAAACTGGAAAAGTACTTAAGGTGATGATTTTGTTCTGCTAGGGTGGGCCCGGTCTGAAGGTAATTTTTCAAAAGCAGCTGCTCTAAGTGTTAGTTAAATGGTGCCAGGGGATTCACTGGACACAGGTATCATGTTCAGTCTTATTCATCTATCAATAAAGCTAGACTCCCAGTGCCGGGTGGATGGCAGCACGGCACCTCTGAGACAGGAATTCTATTAACAGACCCATCTCTCTGCTGCAGTCCGGGGCTGTGCTGCGGACTCCAAAGATAGGCCGCTATCCTTGCCTTTAACTCTGCTTCTCCATCAGGCAGCTCTGACTCCTGCTCAGATAATGCAAACACATATGTCACGTATGTACTTCCTCGTGTTGAGAGTATGTCCCTACAAAATATTCTTTTTATGAGTTTTTAACACAGAAAAAAAAATCTAAGTATTTAATTTTTTGAATAGTTAATACATGCAGCTGGTACAACAGTTTTAAAGGTACAAAAGGGTTTCTTTTTCAAATGCCAAACACTATTACCCATTTAGTGTATATCATTTCAAGGACGTTCAATGCAATTACAATTGCAAACATATGCCGATCTTTCTTTTTCCTTTTGTTAAAGCACAAATGGTAGCACATTACACACCTTGTTTTCTACCTTATATACATCTTAGGTATAGTTCCATCTCACCCTTTTCTTTTTGCAGGCTGCATAGTATTCCACTGTGTGAACCTGCCTTCATTTAATTAGTCAAGCTCCTATTGATGGACATTGAAACAATTCCTGACTTTTTGCTCTTATAAACAATGTTTCGATGAGTATCCTTATTTCTCATTTAGACATATTTATGATAAATTTCTAGAAGTGGAACTTCTGGTTCACAAAGAAGGAATGTTTATAATTTTGAGAGAGTTCACCAAATTCTCCTCCATAGAGTAGTGTTATCAATTAGTTCTTTTTTTTTTTTTTGTCTTTTTCCATGTCTGGCAACGGATCGCAACCCTCAGTGTCGCCCCCGTACCGGACCGGGACCGGCAATGGGATCGCAACCCTCGGTGTTGCTCCCGCACCTCGCTCAGCCAGTGAGCAGGAACCAGTCTGTATGTGGGATCCGAACCCTCGGCGGGAGCGCTGCCGCACTTCCCAAGCGGCGCACTATCGCAGTGCACCACCGGGCCGGCCCTCAATTAGTTCTATAGAGGACACTGACTCCAAATTCCTCTGTGCTGCCTCCTTGCAATCCTTTCCTCACCCACCTCCAACTCTGGCCATCACTAATCAGTTTCCCATTCCTCTAGTTTTGTCTTTTCGTGAATGTCATATAAATAGAACCAATCAGAAAATAGCTTTTTGATTCTGACTTTAATTTAGCAACATATATTTGAAGTTAATCTATGTTGTTGACTACATCAATAGCGCATTCTTTTTTGAATAACATATCTATTGAAATATAGTTAACATACAGTAAACCATATGTACCTAAAGTGTCCAATTGATACGTTTTGTCATAAACATACACCCACAGTAAGGATAATAAACACATCATGACCAACAGTTTCCTTGTTCACTTTTGTAATGACCTCTCATGCCCTTCTCCATGTCTCCCATCCGTAAGCAACCAATGATCTGCTTTCTGTCACTATAGATAAGTTTACATTTTCTAGCAATTATATAATGGAATTATACGATACGTACTCTGTTTTGTTTGGTTTCTTTCACTCAGCAAGATTATTTTGAGATGTACTTATGGTGTACTGTACTTCACTAATTTGTTCCTTTTTATTGCGGAGTAGTATTCCATCGTATGTCTGTAACTCAGTTTTTTATTCATTCTCCTGTTGAAGGACATTTGGGTTGTTTCCAGTTTTTGGCTGCTACAAATAAGTGACTGTGATCATTCACACACTAGTGTTTTCCATGGACATATGCTTTCATTTCTCTTGGGCCAATATCCAGAAGAGGAATGGTTGGCTCATATGGTAGGTGAATGCTGACATTTTTTTTTTTTTTTTTGGTCCTTTTTGTGACCGGTAAGGGGATCCTAACCCTTGGCTTGGTGTCACCTGCACCGTGCTCAGCAAGTAAGTGCACTGGCCATCCCTGTATAGGATCCGAACCCACGGCGGGAGCACTGCTGCGCTCTCCCGAGCGCACCCCAGCGTCGGCCCAATGCTGACCTTTTTAAGAAGCTGCAAAACTCTTGCAGTGGTTGCCCCGTTTGACATTCCTGTCAGCAACACATGAGAGTTCTAGCTTCCCATATTGTTGCCAACACTCAGAATGGCCAATATTTAAAAATTTTAGCCATTCTAATGGGTATACACTGGTATTTTATCATGTGTAATTTGCACCTCCCTAATGACTAATGATGTTGAGCATCTTTTCATGAGTTTATTTGCCATCCTTTCTAGTAAAATGTCTGTTCATATCTTATGTTCATTTTTTAAAAATTTGTTTTTTCCTCATTGAATTTTGAGATATCTGATATATTTTGAATACAAGTCTATTATCAGATGTATGACTTGTAAATATTTTCTCCTAGACTGTGGCTTTTTTCACTTTCTTACCAGTATCTTTTGAAAAGCAGAAGTTTTAAATTCTGATGAAATTCAATTTATCAGTTTCTTCTGTGAATCATGCTTTTGGTGTTGAATGGAAAAAAGTCTTTGCCTAATTCAAGATCACAACATTTTTTTTCTGTTTTCTTTTGGTTGCATTGTAGTTTTAAGTTTTACATTGGGGTCTCTGAGTTAATTTCTGAGATAATTTTGAATTAATTTTTTTAGCATGAATTGAAGTTTATTTTCTTGCTGGAAAGATTCTTTTTCTCTACTGAATTGTTTTTGTTCCTTGGTCAAAAATCAGCTGCCATGGGAAAATTAACATACAAAAATCAATTTTACTTCTACACACTATCACCAAAAGGTTAGAACATGTAATTTTTTTTTTTTTTTTTTTTTGTCTTTTTGTCTTTTTCCGTGTCCGGCAATGGGTCGCAACCCTCAGTGTTGCCCCCGTACTGGACCGGGGACCAGCAACGGGATTGCAACCCTCGGCGCTGCTCCCGCGCCTCGCTCAGCCAGTGAGCGGGAACCGGTCTGTATGTGGGATCCGAACCCTCGGGCGGGAGCGCCGCCGTGCTTCCCAAGCGGCGCACTATCCAGTGCGCCACCGGGCCGGCCCCTATATTCTCTATTTCTTACATTGGCCTACTTGCTTATCTTTACACCAATAGCACTTTTTCTTTCTTGTTTACTGTAGTTTTATGATAATTCTCAAAATCAGTTAGTGCTAATCCTCCAAGTTTGTTCTTTTTCAAAATTGCTTTACCTATTCTAGGTCTTTTGTATTTCCATATGAATTTTAGGATCAGTGTATCAATTTATACAAAAACACCATTTTGAGATTTTAACTATAATTTCTTTGAATCTATAGATCATCTGGTTGAATTCATCACAATATTGATTCTCCAGCCAATGAATGAACACGTGTGTCTCTCCATTCATTTAGGTCTTCTTTATATTCGTGGAGAAAAGTTTTGTAATTTTCACTAGTCTTCCATGTCTTTGTCAGATTTGTCCCTAAGTATTTCATATTTTGATGCTATTATAAAATACATTTTTTTTGGGTTAAGATTTCTGTTTCTGATTGTCACTGTTATATAGAAATACAACAGATTTTTTTTACAGTGGCTATGTATCCTGTAGTTTTACTAGACTCACTTATTAGTTCTAGCAGGCTTTCTGAGATTCCACCAGATTACATTGACAATCATGTTATCTGGACATAGAGACAGTTTTATGTCTTCCTTTCTGAACTGGACGTCTTTAATTTCTTGTACTTGCCTTGCTGCACTGGTTAGAATCTCAATGTTGCATAGAAATGGTGGGGAAAGAAATCCTTGTATTGTTCCTGATCTTAAAGGCTAATCATTCAGTTTTTCGTCATTAAGCATGTCAGCTGTAGGCTTTTGTTGTTGTTGTTTTAAATGTCCTAGTCCTAATTTTCTGACAGTTTTTATTTTTTTAAAGTCGGGGTAAATTTTGTCAAATGCTGTTTATAGAATGCTGTCTACTGAGATTATTCTTTTTTAGTTTATTAATATGCAAACTAGAAGACAATGGAACAAAAAAAAATCAATCTAGAATTCTACACCCAGCAAAAATATCTTTGAAAAATGATGGTGAGGTAAAAACATTTCCAGGCATTCGAATGCTGGAATAATTCATTTCCAACAGATCTTCACTATGAAAAAAATGAAAGTAAGTCCTTGAGGCAGAGGAAAACTACCAGATGGAAATATGGATCTACACAAAGGAATGAAGCTTATAGGAAATGGCAGCTACACCGGTGAATATGTAAGGTATTTTCTCAATATTTAAATCTACTTAAGCAGCCAACTAACATAGAGTTATGTGACTAAGAACTTTCCAAGGTGAACAAAAAAAGGCAATTTTATAACTCCAATTCATCAATGTATGTGTTTTGCTTCCGTAGTCACCCTACAAATATGTTTCCAACACTTCATCACCAAAGCACAAAACCTCCTTTGTTTGCGGCTTCAGAATTCATAAATGGCTGAATAAATTATTTAAAATTTTAAAAAATCTGCTTAAAAATAATTATTTAAATAAAAATAATAACCATGTAGCACAAGGTTCATAACACAGATAAAAGTATAGTTTTTGAAACCAACAGTACAAGGATTGAAGGGAAGAAATGTGAGTATTTGAAGATTCTTCTGTGATTCCTAAAGTGATGCAATGTAGCACCATTTTTTTTTTTTTACAGCTGGACTGTGGTAAGTTAAAAAGGTATATAACATAAACCTTAAAGCAACTGCTAAAAGAACACAACAAAGAGAGAGTTAATAAGCCACCATAGTTGTTAAAATAGATTGATGCAAATATATTCAACTAATCTAAAACAAGGCAGGAAGAGAGTTCTTCTGCAGAAAAAGAAAATGTGGACAGACAAAAGACAAATAGCAAGAAGACAAATTCAAACCTAAAAATATCAATAACATGCTAAATGTAATGGTCTTGTACGAGCACCAGCCACTGTTCCTTCTAGTGCTTTGGGGTGGTTCTTTCGCAAGCCACAGGTGGCTTCTTCACAGGCATTTGCAGATGAGTGCTCACCTGACACTACACAAGAATCCTCTGCAGATCTCTGCAGTTCTCTTTATATAGCTCTCTTTTCTGCTTTACTCTGTCTTGGCAACACGAGCTGTCTTGATTTTCTTGAATTCTCAGCTCTGTCTCTTCAATTCAGGGAGTCTGCTGGATTCCCCCTGAGTTTCTTCTTTCCATGCAGTGGCCTGGAAACTCTCTGAAGGCAGCCAGTTGAGACAATTGCAGGGTTCACCTCATTTGTACGTTCTCTCTCAGGGATCGTCATTTTTCATCGCTTGGTGGGCAGTATTTTGCAAACTGTTTCATGTATTTTATGGTTTTCGTTTGTCTCAGGTGGGAAGGCAAATCCAGTCTCTGTGACTTCACCTTGGTCAGAAATTTCAGTGTATTCCTTTTTGTTTTGGAGAGTATTCCATTGTAGGGATGCACCATAGCTTATCCATTTACTTATTGAAGGTCTAAGATTGTTTCCAGTTTTGGGCAATCATGAATAAAGCTTCTATAAACATTTATGTATAGCTTTTTGTGGGATCGTAAGTTTTCAGTTCTCTTAGATAAATACCTAGGAGTGGTATTACTTAGTCATTTGGTAAGAGTGTATTTAATTTCATAAGAAACTGCCAAATTGTTTACCAGAGTGGCCGTGCCATTTGGCATTACCACTGGAAATTTATGAGGATTCCAGTCGTTCTGCATGCTTGCCGGCACTTGGTGTTGCAAGTTGTTTGCTTGCTTGTTTACCTATTTATTTATTTTTAGTCATTCTAATAGATGGATGGTGGTGTCTTACTGTGGTTTTCATTTGCACTTCCCTAATGACTAATGACGTTGAACGTCTTTTACTATGCTTCTCATCTGTATGTCTTCTCTGGTGACATGTCTTTTCAAAACTTCTGCCCATTTTTAAGAACTGGGTTGTCTGTTTTCTTATTCTTAAGTTTTGAATGTTCTTTATATATTATGAATACAAGTCCTTCATCAGATTTTATTTGCACATATTTTCTCCTAGTTAATGGCTTGTCTTATGTTTCATTTTTAAATCTCATTTTTAGAAGTGACTTGATTTGCTGAAAAGACAGTTAGAAATGCAACTTTATCAATGTGCCAAAACCCTTTATTGACTAATGGAAAACAAAAATTAAGTACAGTAATTTTTACCTCCATTTTAAGTCATTTATGTTCTTATTCTGGCTTAGCCACTAGTTATGTGACCTTAAATATGTCATTAATTTCTCAAGGCCTCATTTCCTCAGCAGCAAATACTCAACTTTGAATATAAGTTTTCCAAGTTACTACACAGAATATAATGTTCTCTGTTAACTTTCCTCAGAAGCTGTGGTTTTTTTCTTGTTTAACACTTTCATAATAACATAATAGTACCTTTTGTTCATAGTAATAGTTATATATTTTTTCTGTTGATATGATTAAAATAGCTTTCACACTAGAAAATACATATACAAATAGAAAGGGGAAGAGGGTGTCCAGAGGAAGAGATTTTACATTTCATCAAGATAAAACATCGGCATTTAATTTTTAAAAATGCCACTTAAATGAAATGGTGTTAATTGACAGACATAGATGGTAAATTGCTTCAGATATAGCACACATAATATTTAGGGGGCATTGTAGTTATATTAATCACTCATCTAAATGAATCATTATATAACATTGTGATATAGAGTTAAAATATGTTTTGAGGAAGAATTCAATACTAGTATCTTTTATTCCACCATTTATTACGAAAAATTTCCAATGTACAAGAGTTGCAAGAGTTATAAAATGAACACACGTGTAACTACTACCTAGATTCTACTATAAACATTTTGCTAGATTTCCTTTATCACGTATCTATCCATCCATCCATCCAGTTACCCGTCTATCAATATACCTTATTTTCTGATGTATTTCAAAGGTGGTGAATTAAAAAATTTAAGTATTTATCATAAAGAAACCTTTTGGTTGTATGGTGAGATAATTGTATCTAACATATATTGACCCTTCCAAAAAAAAAAAAAAAAATCAGCCTGCTAAATTCTGCTAAGTTTCCAAAACCCAGTGCATTCTCCAAACAAACAAACAAACAAACAAACAGATAAACAGATTCCTGGGCCACACCTCTGGATCTGTTAAATCTGGATCTGAGGTCAAGCCCTAACATCTGACTCACCCACACGCCCCTTCTCTCTTTAGCTCCACAACTGTCTGAATGATCAGCTCAGGCATTAGCTTAGACACAGCTCGAGAGAGTCCATTAGAAACAGCTGATGTGGAGAAAGCCATAACATGTCTCAATTATAAAAGTCTGAGAAGGCTGAGAAAGAATGATATTCTAGAAGAAGTAGAATTTGGTGAGGGTAAAGTGCACATGGACAGGGCTGAAATTAGACTGGCACTCCAAAACAGCCCTTTGCAAACCTAGTTGTCTGAAAGAATCATTTGAAAGAACTTAAAAAAAAAAAAAAAAAGATGCTTAGGGCTTAACGAGAGATTCTGATTGGAAGCTCTGGTTGAGGGCCTGGCATCTGTATTTTTGATAAGCAATTAATTGCAGGTACTCTTGATACCACTGGCCTGCAGTTGATATTTAGGAATTTCTCCAGAGATAAAAAAGATGGGGGTGTAAAAAGCTCTCTGAGACATGATAGTGGTTAGTAAGAGCTAAGCAATATTAGTGTGTGGGGTGGGGGATGGGGCTAGGTTGAGTCTCAGCTGTGTCTACTGCTGGAGTTTATGCATGTCTGGGTAACTGGTAGGACAGGCCACCAGCAGCTGATTGGCATAAAGTGCCATGTAGACAAGCTTGGCCCAGTACCAAGCCCACATGCAATGGAATGGAGAGCTGACTCCAAGTTCCAGACAATGTTTTGCATTCAGTCTTGCATCCTGGCCCTGACGCTATCTGGGAAGCAGCAAGGAAGAGGCGTTTGAGTGAAAACTGAAACAACTATTTGGCTGTAACTGTAAGATACTAAAAGACAAGCAGGATTTCTTTGTTGTTCATAAGACAGAGTGAGGAACAAAAGGAGGGCAGAATTTTATAGGGAGCTTTGGTGCGCTAGGGACCCCAGAGGACAGTGGTCCTTGGCATTATGTTTTAGTTGTGGCACAGGGTGGAGATGGCAGTTCCCAGCAGAAGCCAATGGCAAGGCTCACAGGGGACATTGATGCCTTAGGACATTATCGGCACCAAAATATCAGAGGTAAAAAATGGTGGCCTCCACCCAGCTGCAAAGCCAGAGTTTACATCATTGTCTCTGGGAGTGACCCTTGAGTGTGATTTTCAGGGGATGAATGTGTTCAGTTAGTGGCTAAGTTTGGGCAAAAGTAGGCAAAATATGACTTCTATAGGTGTTGAATTTAAATACCAATTGCTTGTTCAGTGAAGCTAAGAGCTTGTAAAGGAGGCCAGATAAAATAAAGGCCCCAAGAAATTAACGAGGTGGCATATTAACTGAGGAAAGAACAGATGCTCTGTAGACTCAACTTTGTCCTAATTGATATTGCTGGGTTTATCCTCCCGCTAATTAAAAGTTGCTTTATTAATTTAAACTTAATAGGAAATTGCTATTAAGACTGAAGGGAGCAAGGTTTTCCCGACGGTTGTGATGTTCTTCTGTGCTTCTGACTCTGCTCTCTGTCTTTGACCTTGCTCTACTGATTCCTTTTCAGTAGCCTTTCCTGGCTCCTTCCACCCTGATACCTCACAAAAATGTACTTCATTTCTCTCTCTCGCACAAGAGAAGTGAATTGTCTGAACTGGGATTTCAGAATGGAATGGGACTTGAGCGCGGACGTTTGTCCTTCTGCTCAGCCACCTCCCAGTCCCGTGCTTGGAAACCTTCCATGTGGGTGGCTGCTTGTCTATCTGGGCCCGGGCAGAGCTGATAGGGACTGTAACATTATCCTTCCCAATGAAGGCCTTCACCCCTCGCTGTCACAAGAAATGTCACGGGTAGCTTTTCCCAAGTGTCTGATGTGCTTTGGTTTTCCTGTAGGGACGCTGAACCTCGATCTTGGAATGTTGAAGGGCAAATGAACTCTAAAATGCTGGGCACCAAGATCCTCATATTTGGAACTTGGTAAAATTCGAACTTGGTTAAAAACAGTTTCTCTCTGATACATGTGTTTAGGGCACACGCAGGTGGTTAGGGCGAGATTTATATCTGTGTCATGTTTCAGTTCAGCAGGTGATCTTTTTGAGAAGCTAGGCAGTCATGATAAAGGGGGTGAGAAAACACCCCTAAGAAGATATCTGAGGCTCAGATGAAAGCTTAATGTAGGGAGAGTTCTCGCAACATCAGAATGTAAATAATTTACTTTACTCGTTCATTCAGCAGGGTGAGGGGAGGGAAGATTAATGGGCAGTTTAAAAGAAAGTCCAGTTAAAACCTTTGCTGCCCTAATGTCATCGAAGCAAGAGGCAGTTTAATCTAAACAAAGGGTCCGCTCACCCACTTGGGCAGGGCTGGGAGACCACACAGTGGCTCAGAATTGCCATCCGCAGGGTCCTGCTCTTTATAGACCATTTGTTTCCATTTGCAGTGAAAAAGGAGATGCTCTTGCAGAGGTTAAGTCACCCAGTTATTTGTTATAAACTTTCAGAAAGGAATGGGTCTGAAACAAGTCTTAAGTGTTTCGGTGACAAATATTTAACGTCGCCTCTGAGATTTATGACACTTGTGTTCACCCTTGGGAAGCTTTTAGTTCAGTGGCAAAGGTTACTGTGGGCTTGCCCGGCAGAAGGGGGTTCCTGCTGTCGTCGTTTCAGCCTTACCCCACTGGCTGGGGAGTATTCCAAGTGGCAGTGATGAATCATCAGCCTTTCCGTTTATGTCATCATTTGTCCTGCCATGGTGATTGTCCTCGGACACCCGTCGAAGGCATGTGAGTGCTCCTGGCATCTGGTGTGTTGGCTTTTGCACCTCCACAGCTGTGATGCAGGGCAGGAGGGCCAGAGAGGACAGATCCCAGGCCATCCCTGCAGCCGCAGGACCGCAGAGCAGGGAGGCCCGGGTGTCACGTACCTGATGTGAGTCACTGGTGTCCATCCTGAAGTACCTGTTGGGTTGGGATATCTGTACTAGAAATATCCGCATGGTGAGGCCTCATCACTCTGTGGTCCCAGGAGGCCTCATTTCCTTTTAATTTCTAAATTTTGATGATGGGAATCCCTGTTGGCTGATTACAGGAAATTTGGCCTCCTGAGAGTGTGCCCTAGGGGCGGGATGCTGGGAACCATGTTGTGCTGCCACCCTGAGAGGTCTGCTGCTGCTGACCATTGTCAGGTCATAGCTATCAGCCGCCAGTGACCACACTGCCACCACCTGGCCTTGGGGGCACGAGGGTGGGCAGGGGGAGTGGGTGGGAGATAGGCCTTTCCTCCTAATGATGCAGAGACAGGACCATAACTGGGATTGAGGCTTTACCAACAGATCCATTATGACTTACAGTAATCCTCCAGATTGGTCCAGGCCGATTCTGAAGAGTCTTTCAGGCTCTCTTCTTGCTCCATGTGACAAAAGTGACAGCTAACATTTATTGTGTGCTTATTATGTGCCAGGTACTTTCTAAGCATTCTGTGGTATTATCTCATTAATCTTCATGAAAAATCTATGAGATATGTGCTATCACACCCCCCACTTTACAGACGAGGAAACCGAGACACTGAGAGATTCAGAGACCTGCTTGCTCCAGGGTACACAGCTAGCAAATGCGGAGAGGGATCTGAAGCCAGGCCACCAGACCCCAGGCTCTCTTACCCCCACATGCCGCTCTTTCCTTCCCCCCTGGGGAGCTCCATGTAATTCTCCGTCTTCAAGTTCAGGCCCAACTGCCGGAGGCCCCCAAAGAAAGAAGGAAATTCGCCTTTGAGTCCGTCTAAGGTCCATTAATCTCTTAAATCAGAATTAATCTCTTTAAAAAGATGACCATCAGCCCGTTTTCTTTGGTAGACACTCTGCTTCTATCTACAGAGGGGCAGCCGTGCCTTTTGCTCTCCAGGAGGTATCACTCCCTCGAAAGATGCTCTGGAGTAAGATGAGTACATTTCCCAAGGTCTGGGCTATTCCATCAGGATACAACGCAGCCATTCCTGTTTCTTTCCCTATCCTTTTATTAAAAGGGAAAACGGGGATCTGGGCTGTATGTTGCTGTGCTGTCTTCTCCAGGCCACCTTTGAACAGCCAAGTAAATGAGAACACCAGGACTCTTCGAGAGCTAGCGGCCACCTGGAGGTAGAGGGGAGGCAGAACCTTTTTTCTGAGTCAGTGGTTGTGGACACTAGAAAGAAAAACTCTGCTAAAAAGAATACATGCCAAGGCCTCTGTATTGTAAAAAAATAAAATCTCTGGAGGTGATTCCAACATGCAGTCCTGCTTGCAAACCACTGACCTATGGAAATGCATAGAAAGATACAGACCTGCAGAAGATAGACTCTAACTTATGCACAGAACACCTAATTATAGACCGAAGCACATGCAGTGTGGCGAGCTCATAGCACTCGGGTGTCATGCAACAATGATGCGTGGTTGCGTGTGAGAGCGCAGCGTGTGAGTGTGTGTGTGTGTAATGTCTGTGCATTCGATGTGTGGTGCATTTGCTAACCAGAAGGCTCTAAGTAGTGATCCTGCCAGCTCTTAGGTGGCATTCTCCTGAGGTTTTTATATTTTAATAAAAGGCATTAATTTTCGTTTAAGTGAAGAAAGAGATGAGGTATGCCTGAAGAAATTTTCTCCACACAGAACATTCAGTCTATACACATTACTTCAATTTTATGCAAAGATTTTAGAAACCATCAAGAAAGAATAGGAATAGTTGTTTTCTTTTTCCCAGCAACGGCTTAGGAGTGGCATATTACCGAGTGTTTTACTTGCTTTTATAGTACGTGAAAATGAACTTGGCCAGATATATTCTTGGTTCATACTGTATTTCCCTCAGAACATTTTAGGCATTGCTCTCTGGTCTTCTGGCACTGAATTTTATTGTCATAAAATCTGAACCCAGTCTGACTTTTTCTCCTGCACTGAACTATTATTTCATTTCTTTTTTAAAAAAATGATTCATTATTTTTTTTATTGGTTATAAATATTCAAGAGGTACAAAGCTGATTGTCACCCCTTGTGCCCATGATGTGAGGGCTGGATTCATACTGGCAGCATACCCATTACCACAAATTGCATTTGTACCCCGTGTCCCCCACCCAATTATCCCCAACCTTCCTCCCCCCTCCACCTTTCCTCCTGACTCCACTTTGTAGCCCAAGGAATGTTCTCTCCCTCTGCAAGTCCAGTGCACCACTGTGGTCTTTCTTTCCTTCATTCTTTCTCTCTTAGCTCCCACTTATGACTGAGCACATGTGGTATTTATCCCTCTGTGCTTTGCTTATTTCACTCAACATAAGTTTCTCCAGGCTCATCCATGTTGTTGCAAATGGAAGAATTTCGTTCTTTTTTTTGGCAGAGTAGTATTCCATGGTGTATATATACCACAGTTTCCTTATCCACTCATCCATCGATGGACATTTAGGTTGGTTCCATGTCTTGGCTATTGTAAACAGAGCTGCAATGAACATGGGAGTGCAGGTATCCCTTCGACATGATGATTTCCATTCCTCTGGGTATATACCTAGAAGTGGGATTGCTGGATCATATGGAAGATCTATCTGTAGTTGTTTGAGAAACCTCCAAATTGTTTTCCAAAGTGGTTGTACTAACTCACAGTCCCACCAACAGTGTAGGAGTGTTCCCTTCTCTCCACTCCCTCACTTTTTGACGACAAGAGCCAGTCTAACTAGGGTGAGGTGGTATCTCAATGTAGTTTTAATTTGCATTTCCTTGATGACTAGTGATGTTGAGCATTTTTTCATGTACCTGTTGGCCATTTGTATGTCTTCCATTGAAAAATGTCTATTTAGCTCCTTTGCCCATTTTTAAATTGGGTTATTTGTTTTTTTTACTGTATAATTGCTTGAGTTCCTTGTATATTATGGATATTAATCCCTTGTCAGATCCATAGCTAGCAAAACTTTTTTCCCACTCTGTCTATAATCCTTTTAAGTTGATTTTAGTGTATGGTGAGGGGTGCATATCTAGTTTCATTCTTCTGCATATGGATATCTGGTTTTCCCAGCACCACTTGTTGAAGAGGCAGTCTTTTCCCCAATGTAAATTTTTGTTGCCTTTGTCCAATATCAGATGGCTGTAAACCTGAGGGGTGATTTCTGGGCTCTCAATTCTACTCCACTGGTCTGAATGTCTATTTTTATACCAGTATCATGCTGTTTTGGTTACAGTAGCTTTGTAGTATAATTTGAAGTCAGGTAGTGTTATGCCTCTGGTTTTATTTTTTTTGCTCAGGATTGTTTGTCTATTTGGGGTCTTTTGTTGATTCATATGAAGGGTAAGATTGTTTTTTCCATTTCTGTGAAGAATGTCATTGGTATTTTAATGGGGATTGCACTGAATCTGTAGATCCCTTTGGGTAGTATAGACATTTCACAGTGTTAATTGTTCCATTCCAAGAGCATGGAATATCTTTCCATATTTTTGTGTCTTCTTTAATTTCTTTGAGAAGTGGTTTGTATTTCTCATTGTAGAGGTCCTTCCACCTCCTTGGTTAAATTGATGCCTAGGTATTTTATTTTTTTCGTGATGATTGTAAGTGGGCTTACTTTCTTTCTCTTTCTGTTAGTTCATTATTTGAGTATATAAATGCAACTGATTTGGGGGCATTTATTTTGTATCCTACAATATTACTAAAGTTATTAGCCAGCTCTAGTTTTTTTGATAGAGTCTTTAGATTTTTCTCTATATAATATCATGTCATTTGCAAATAGGGATAGTTTGACTTCATCTTTTCCAATATGGATTCCCTTTATTTCTTTCTCTTGCCTGATTGCTCTGGCTAGTACCTCCAGTACTATGTTAAATAGAAGTGGTGAGAATGGGCATCCTTGTCTTGTTCCTGTTCCTAAGGGAAAGAACCCTCAGTTTTTCCCCATTCAGAATGATATTGGTGGTGGGCTTGTCATAAATGGCTTTTATTGTGTTGAGATATTTTCCTTCTATACATAATTTCTTGAGAGTCTTTATCATGAAGGGATGTTGAATTTTGTCAAATGCTTTTTCTGCATCTATTGAGATAATCATATGGTTTTTGTCCTTGAGTTTGTTGATGTGATATATTACATTAATTGACTTTCGTATGTTGAACCATCTGAATCCCTGGGATGAATCCCACTTGATCATAGTGTATATTTTTTTTTAATATGTTACCAGGGTAGTGCACCAGCACCGCAGGGTGCATGGTCTGTCTGATTGCTAATATTTTGTTGAGGATTTTTGCATCTAGGTTCATCAAAGATATTGGCCTGTAATTTTCTTTATTTGTTGTGTCTTTATCTGGTTTTGGTATCAGAATTATGTTGGCCTCATAGAATGAGTTTGGGAGAGTAGCTTCTGTTTCAATTGTTTGGAATAGTTTGAGGAGAGTTGGTATTAACTCCTCTTTAAAAGTTTGATAGGGCCGGCCCGGTGGCGCACTGGATAGTGCGCCGCTTGGAAGCACGGCGGCGCTCCCGCCCGAGGGTTCGGATCCCACGTACAGACTGGCTTCCGCTCACTGGCTGAGCGAGGCGCGGGAGCAA